>NW_016803195.1:235843-244804 GCF_001698545.2 Rhinopithecus bieti
AAAAAAAAAAAAAAAAAAAAAAAGAAATTCTAAAACCATATGCATAAAACAACACAGCTGAAAAAGATATGTAGCAGAAACTGATAGAACTGAGAGGAGAAATACACAAATCCACAATAGAACAACTAGACAGAAAAGCAGCAAGTTATAAAAGAACTGAACAAAACCATCAACCAACAGGATCAAATTTATAGCATATTCTACCTATAACAGCAGAATACAGATTCTTTTCAAGTGCCTGTGGAACATATTCCAAGACAGTTCATGCCCTGAACCATAAAACAAATGCCGGCAAAATTTTAAAATTAAAATCATACAGAACGTGTATTTTCTTATTTTTTATTTTATGTTTCAGGGTACATGTGAAGGCTTGTTACATAGATAAACATGTGTCACAGGGGTTTGGTGTACATATTATTACATCACCCAGGTATTAAGCTCAATACCTAATAGTTATCTTTTCTGGTCTTCTCCCTCCTTCCATCCCCACTCAAGTAGACCCCAGTGTCCACTGTTTCCTTCTTTGTGTTTATAGGTTCTTATCATTTAGCTCCCACATATAAGTGAGAATATGTGATATTTGATTTGTCAGTTTGCTTAGGATAATGGCCTGTAGCTCCATCCATGTTCCTGCAAAAGACATGATCTTGTCTTTTTATGGCTGCGTAATATTTCATGGTGTCACATTTTCTTTATCCAGTCTGTCATTGATAGGCATTTTGATTGATTCCATGTCTTTACTATTGTGAGCAGTGCTGCAATGAACATTTGTGCATGTATCTTTAGGGTAGAATGGTTTACATTCCTCTGGGTATATGCCCAGTAATAGGATTGCTAGGTTGAATGGTAGTTCTGCTTTTAGCTCTTTAAGGAATCGCCATACTTCTTTCCACAATGGTTGATCGCCATACTTCTTTCCACAATGGTTGAACTAACTTATACTCCCACCAACAGTGTATAAGGGTTCCCTTTTCTCCACAACTTTTCCAGCATCTGTTATTTTTTGATTTTTAAGTAATAGCCAAAGAACATATTTTCTAACCACAATAGAATCAAACTAGAAATCAATAAGATAAATATAACAGAAAAATTGCCAGGAGTTTGAAAACTAAACAATATATTTCTAAATAACTCACACATCAAAGAGGAAGTTCTTAGATAAATAAAAAAATACACCAAACTAAATGGAGAAAATATAACATATAAAACTATATGTAACAAAGCTAAAAAGGTGCTGAAAGTTAAATTTATAGTACAAAATGCCATTAGAAAAGAGGAAAAGTCTAACACAAATAATCTAAGCTCTCACTTCAGTAGCCTAAATTTTAAAAAGAGCAAAATAAATCCAAAACATGCAGAAGTACGGGAAAAAAGGATACATCACTAGAAAACTCCTCAAACTGAAATACAAAGGAAATAAAGAATAAAAAATGAAGCAGAATATCGAAGAACCACAGGGCAATTACAAAAGGCATAACATATATGTAATGTGAATTCTAGAATGAGGAGAAAACAACAGAATCATTTGAAGCAATAATGGTTGAGAATTTTCAAAAATTAATGACAGATATGTAAAACCACAGATTCAGGAAGCTCAGGCAGGGCCCAGATCAAAAGTGTCTACACGAAGGGATATCACATTTAAACTGTAAAAACAAACAGGTTACTTTCCAAGATGGCCGAATACAAGCAGCTCCAGTCTGCAGCTCCCAGCGTGATCGACACAGAAGACCGGTGACTTCTGCATTTCCGACTGAACCTCTGCTGGTGATACTCAGGCAAACAGGGTCTGGAGGAGACCTTCAGCAAACTCCAACAGACCTGCAGCTGAGGGACCTGACTGTTAGAAGCAAAACTAACGAACAGAAAGGAATAGCATCAGCATCAACAATAAGGACATCCACACCAAAACCCCATTTGTAGGTCACCAATATCAAAGAGCAAAGGTAGATAAAAACACAAAGATGTGGAGAAACCAGAGCAGAAAAGCTGAAAATTCTAAAAACCAGAGTGCCCCTTCTCCTCCAAAGGATCACAGCTTCTCATCAGTAATGGAACAAAGCTGGACAGAGAATGACTTTGAAATTGACCGAAGTAGGCTTCAGAAGGTGGGTAATAACAAACTTCTCTGCGCTAAGGGCGGATATTTGAACCCATTGCAAGGAAGCTAAAATCCCTGAAAAAAGGTTAGATGAATGGCTAACTAGAATAAACAGTGTAGAGAAGACCTTAAATGACCAGATGGAGCTGAAAACCATGGCATGAGAACTTCGTGATGCATGCACAACCTTCAATAGCTGATTTGATCAGGTGGAACAAAGGGTATCAGTGACTGAAGATCAAATTAACGAAATAAAGCGAGAAGACAAGGTTAGAGACAAAAGAGTAAAAAGAAACTAACAAAGCCTCCAAGAAATATGGGACTACGTGAAAAGACCAAATCTGCATTTGATTGGTGTACCTGAAAGTGACAGGGAGAATGGAACCAAGTTGGAAAACACTCTGGAGAATATTATCCAGGAGAACTTCCTCAACATAGCAAGGCATGCCAACATTCAAATTCAGGAAATACAAAGACCAACACAAATATACTCCTTGAGAAGAGAAACCCCAAGACACATAAATTGTCATATTCACCAAGGTTGAAATGAAGGAAAAAATGTTAAGGGCAGCCAGAGAGAAAGGTCAGGTTACCCACAAAGGGAAGCCCATCAGACTAACAGCAGATCTCTCAGCAAAAACCCTACAAGCCAGAAGAGAGCGGGAACCAAAATTCAACATTTTTAAAGAAAAGAATTTTCAACCCAGAATTTCATATCCAACTAAACTAAGCTTCATGAGTGAAGGAGAAATAAAATCCTTTACAGACAAGCAAATGCTGAGAGATTTTATCACCACCAGGCCTGCCTTACAAGAGCTCCTGAAGTAAGCACTAAACATGGAAGGAACAACCACTACCAGCCGCTGCAAAAACATGCCAAATTGTAAAGAACATCAATGCTATGAAGAAACTGCATCAACTAACGGGCAAAATAACCAGTGAACATCATAATGACAGGGTCAAATTCACATATAACAATATTAACCTTAAATGTAATGGACTAAATGCCCCAAATAAAAGACATAGACTGGCAAATTGGATAAAGAGTCAAAACCCATCAGTGTGCTGTTTCAGGAGAACCATCTCATGTGCAGAGACACACCTAGGTCAAAAAAAAAGGGAGGGGGGAAAAGTTACAAAAAAAAGGGAAACCAAAAAAAAAAAAAAAAAAAAAAAGCAGGGGTTGCAATCCTAGTATCTGAAAAAACAGGCTTTAAACCAACAAAGATCAAAAGGGACAATTTTAATTTACATGACGGTAAAGCGATCAGTTCAACAAGAAGAGTGAACTGTTCTAAATATATGCACCCCATACAGGAGCACCCAGATTCCTAAAGAAAGTCCTTAGAGGTCTATAAAGGGACTTAGACTCCCACACAATAATAATGGGAGATTTTAACACCCCACTTCAATATTAGAAAGATCAACGAGACAGAAAGTTAACAAGGATATCCAGGACTTCAACTCTGCTCTGGACCAAGCAGGCCTAATAGACATCTACAGAACTCTACACCCCAAATCAACAGAATATACATTCTTCTCAGCACCACATCACACTTATTCCAAAACTGAACACAGAGTTGGAAGTAAAGCACTCCTCAGCAAATGTAAAAGAACAGAAATCACAACAAACCATCTCTCAGACTACAGTGCCATCAAATTAGAACTCAGGATTAAGAAACTGACTCAAAACCACAAAACTACATGGAAACTGAACAACCTGCTCCTGAGTGACTACTGGGTAAATAACGAAATGAAGGCAGAAATAAAGATGTTCTTTGAAACCAATGAGAACAAAGACACCGTGCACAAGAATCTCCAGGGCACATTTAATGCAGTGTGTAGAGGGAAATTTATAGCACTAAATGCCCACAAGAGAAAGTGGGAAAGATCTAAAATCACCCTAACATCACAATTAAAAGAACTAGAGAAGCAAGAGCAAACACATTCAAAAGCTAGCATAAGGCAAGAAATAACTAAGATCAGAGCAGAACTGAAGGAGATAGAGACACAAAAAACTCTTCAATCAATCAAGGAATCCAGGAGCTGGTTTTTCGAAAAGGTCAACAAAATTGATAGACTGCTAGCAAGACTAATAAAGAAGAAAAGAGAGAAGAATCAAATAGATGCAATAAAAAATGATAAAGGGGATATCACCACCAATCCCACAGAAATACAAACTACCCTCAGAGAATATTATAAATACCTCTAGGCAAATAAAGTAGAAAATATAGAAGAAATTGATAAAATCCTGGACACATACACCCTCCCAAGACTAAACCAGGAAGAAGTTGAATCTCTGAATAGACCAATAGCAGGCTCTGAAATTGAGGCAATAACTAATAGCCTACCAACCAAAAAAAGTCCAGGACCAGATGGATTCAGAGCTGAGTTCTACCAGAGGTACAAAGAAGAGTTGATACCATTCCTTCTGAAACTATTTCAATCAATAGAAAAAGAGGGAATCCTCCCTCTCATTTTATGAGGCCAGCATCATCCTGATACCAAAGCCTGCCAGAGACACACACAAAAAAAGAGAATTTTAGGCCAATATCCCTAATGAACATTGATGCAAAAATCCTCAATAAAATACTGGCAAACTGAATCCAGCAGCACATCAAAAAGCTTATCTACCGTGATCAAGTGGGCTTCATCCCTGGCGTTGCAAGGCTGGTTTAACATACACAAATCAATAAGTGTAATCTACCATATAAACAGAACCAAAGACAAAAACCACATGATTATCTCAATAGATGCAGGAAAGGTCTTTGACAAAATTCAACAGCCCTTCATGTTAAAAACTCTCAATAAACTAGGTATTGATGGGGCGTATCTCAAAATAATAAGTTATTTATGGCAAACCCACAACCAAAAACTGGAAGCATTCCCTTTGAAAACTGGCACAAGACAGAGATGCCCTCTCTCACCACTTCTATTCAATATAGTGTTGGAAGTTCTGGCCAGGACAATTAGGCAGGAAAAATAAATAAAGGCATTCAGTTAGGAAAATAGGAGGTCAAATTGTCCCTCTTTGCAGATGACATGATTCTATACTTAGAAAACCCCATCATCTCAGCCCAAAATCTCCTTAACTGATAAGCAACTTCAGCTGCTCATGGATAGGAAGCAACTGATAAGCAACATTCCCTGCTCATGGATAGGAAGAATCAATATCGTGAAAATGGCCATACTACCAGAGGTAATTTATAGATTCAATGCCATCCCCATCAAGCTACCAATGACTTTCTTCACAGAATTGGAAAAAACTACTTTAAAGTTCCTATGAAACCAAAAAAGAACCTGCATTGCCAAGACAGCCCTAAACAAAAAGGAACAAAGCTGGAGGCATCACGCTATGTAACTTCAAACTATACTACAAGGCTACAGTAACCAAAACAGCATGGTACTGGTTCCAAAACAGAGATATAGACCAATGGAACAGAACAGAGGCCTCAGCAGTAATACCACACATCTACAACCATCTGATCTTTGACAAACCTGACAAAATCAAGAAATGGGGAAAGGATTCCCTATTTAATAAATGGTGCTGGGAAAACTGGCTAGCCATATGTTTCAGAAAGCTGAAACTGGATCCCTTCCTTACACCTTATACAAAAATTAATTCAANAAAAAAAAAAAAGAAATTCTAAAACCATATGCATAAAACAACACAGCTGAAAAGATATGTAGCAGAAACTGATAGAACTGAGAGGAGAAATACACAAATCCACAATAGAACAACTAGACAGAAAAGCAGCAAGTTATAAAAGAACTGAACAAAACCATCAACCAACAGGATCAAATTTATAGCATATTCTACCTATAACAGCAGAATACAGATTCTTTTCAAGTGCCTGTGGAACATATTCCAAGACAGTTCATGCCCTGAACCATAAAACAAATGCCGGCAAAATTTTAAAATTAAAATCATACAGAACGTGTATTTTCTTATTTTTTATTTTATGTTTCAGGGTACATGTGAAGGCTTGTTACATAGATAAACATGTGTCACAGGGGTTTGGTGTACATATTATTACATCACCCAGGTATTAAGCTCAATACCTAATAGTTATCTTTTCTGGTCTTCTCCCTCCTTCCATCCCCACTCAAGTAGACCCCAGTGTCCACTGTTTCCTTCTTTGTGTTTATAGGTTCTTATCATTTAGCTCCCACATATAAGTGAGAATATGTGATATTTGATTTGTCAGTTTGCTTAGGATAATGGCCTGTAGCTCCATCCATGTTCCTGCAAAAGACATGATCTTGTCTTTTATGGCTGCGTAATATTTCATGGTGTCACATTTTCTTTATCCAGTCTGTCATTGATAGGCATTTTGATTGATTCCATGTCTTTACTATTGTGAGCAGTGCTGCAATGAACATTTGTGCATGTATCTTTAGGGTAGAATGGTTTACATTCCTCTGGGTATATGCCCAGTAATAGGATTGCTAGGTTGAATGGTAGTTCTGCTTTTAGCTCTTTAAGGAATCGCCATACTTCTTTCCACAATGGTTGATCGCCATACTTCTTTCCACAATGGTTGAACTAACTTATACTCCCACCAACAGTGTATAAGGGTTCCCTTTTCTCCACAACTTTTCCAGCATCTGTTATTTTTTGATTTTAAGTAATAGCCAAAGAACATATTTTCTAACCACAATAGAATCAAACTAGAAATCAATAAGATAAATATAACAGAAAATTGCCAGGAGTTTGAAAACTAAACAATATATTTCTAAATAACTCACACATCAAAGAGGAAGTTCTTAGATAAATAAAAAAATACACCAAACTAAATGGAGAAAATATAACATATAAAACTATATGTAACAAAGCTAAAAGGTGCTGAAAGTTAAATTTATAGTACAAAATGCCATTAGAAAAGAGGAAAAGTCTAACACAAATAATCTAAGCTCTCACTTCAGTAGCCTAAATTTTAAAAGAGCAAAATAAATCCAAAACATGCAGAAGTACGGGAAAAAAGGATACATCACTAGAAAACTCCTCAAACTGAAATACAAAGGAAATAAAGAATAAAAAATGAAGCAGAATATCGAAGAACCACAGGGCAATTACAAAAGGCATAACATATATGTAATGTGAATTCTAGAATGAGGAGAAAACAACAGAATCATTTGAAGCAATAATGGTTGAGAATTTTCAAAATTAATGACAGATATGTAAAACCACAGATTCAGGAAGCTCAGGCAGGGCCCAGATCAAAAGTGTCTACACGAAGGGATATCACATTTAAACTGTAAAACAAACAGGTTACTTTCCAAGATGGCCGAATACAAGCAGCTCCAGTCTGCAGCTCCCAGCGTGATCGACACAGAAGACCGGTGACTTCTGCATTTCCGACTGAACCTCTGCTGGTGATACTCAGGCAAACAGGGTCTGGAGGAGACCTTCAGCAAACTCCAACAGACCTGCAGCTGAGGGACCTGACTGTTAGAAGCAAAACTAACGAACAGAAAGGAATAGCATCAGCATCAACAATAAGGACATCCACACCAAAACCCCATTTGTAGGTCACCAATATCAAAGAGCAAAGGTAGATAAAACACAAAGATGTGGAGAAACCAGAGCAGAAAAGCTGAAAATTCTAAAACCAGAGTGCCCCTTCTCCTCCAAAGGATCACAGCTTCTCATCAGTAATGGAACAAAGCTGGACAGAGAATGACTTTGAAATTGACCGAAGTAGGCTTCAGAAGGTCGGTAATAACAAACTTCTCTGAGCTAAGGGCGGATATTTGAACCCATTGCAAGGAAGCTAAAATCCCTGAAAAAAGGTTAGATGAATGGCTAACTAGAATAAACAGTGTAGAGAAGACCTTAAATGACCAGATGGAGCTGAAAACCATGGCATGAGAACTTCGTGATGCATGCACAACCTTCAATAGCTGATTTGATCAGGTGGAACAAAGGGTATCAGTGACTGAAGATCAAATTAACGAAATAAAGCGAGAAGACAAGGTTAGAGACAAAAGAGTAAAAAGAAACTAACAAAGCCTCCAAGAAATATGGGACTACGTGAAAAGACCAAATCTGCATTTGATTGGTGTACCTGAAAGTGACAGGGAGAATGGAACCAAGTTGGAAAACACTCTGGAGAATATTATCCAGGAGAACTTCCTCAACATAGCAAGGCATGCCAACATTCAAATTCAGGAAATACAAAGACCAACACAAATATACTCCTTGAGAAGAGAAACCCCAAGACACATAAATTGTCATATTCACCAAGGTTGAAATGAAGGAAAAAATGTTAAGGGCAGCCAGAGAGAAAGGTCAGGTTACCCACAAAGGGAAGCCCATCAGACTAACAGCAGATCTCTCAGCAAAAACCCTACAAGCCAGAAGAGAGCGGGAACCAAAATTCAACATTTTTAAAGAAAAGAATTTTCAACCCAGAATTTCATATCCAACTAAACTAAGCTTCATGAGTGAAGGAGAAATAAAATCCTTTACAGACAAGCAAATGCTGAGAGATTTTATCACCACCAGGCCTGCCTTACAAGAGCTCCTGAAGTAAGCACTAAACATGGAAGGAACAACCACTACCAGCCGCTGCAAAAACATGCCAAATTGTAAAGAACATCAATGCTATGAAGAAACTGCATCAACTAACGGGCAAAATAACCAGTGAACATCATAATGACAGGGTCAAATTCACATATAACAATATTAACCTTAAATGTAATGGACTAAATGCCCCAAATAAAAGACATAGACTGGCAAATTGGATAAAGAGTCAAAACCCATCAGTGTGCTGTTTCAGGAGAACCATCTCATGTGCAGAGACACACCTAGGCTCAAAATAAAGGGATGGAGGAAGATCTACCAAGCAAATGGAAAG
>NW_016803195.1:248178-259380 GCF_001698545.2 Rhinopithecus bieti
AAAAAAAAAAAAAAAAATAGGGCCAGGCATGGTGGCTCACGCCTGTAATCCCAGCACTTTGGGTGGCTGAGTTGGGCAGATCACCTGAGGTCAGGCATTGAAAACCAGCCTGGCCAACACATGGCGAAACCCTGTCTCTACTAAAAAATACAAAAATTAGCTGGGTGTGGTGGTGGGGGCCTGTAATCCCAGCTACTCAGGAGGCTGAGGCAGGGAGAATTGTTTGAATCCGAGAGGCGAGGTGCAGTGAGCTGAGATTGCGCCACTGCACTCCACCCTGGGTGACAGAGCGAGACTACATCTCAAAAAAAAAAAAAAAAAAAAAAATGGGCAAAGGATTTGAATAGACATTCCCCCAAAGATGATATGCAAATGACCAAGAAGCGTATGAAAAGATGCTTGACACCACTAATTATTAGGGTAATGCAAATCAAAAGCACAATGTGACATCACATCTACTAAGATGGCTATTATCAAACAAAACCAAACAGAAAATAACAAGTGTTGTTGAGGATGTGGAGAAACTGGAACTCTTGTACATTGTTGGGACTATAAAATGGTGCAGCTACTATAGAAAGAAGTATGACTGCTCCTAAAAACATTAAAAATAGAACCACTATATGATCCAGTTATTCCACTTCTAGTTATATATGTAGCAGAATTGCAAGCAGTGTCTCAAAGAGATATTTGCACACCCTTGTTTACAGTGGTGTCATTCACAGTAACCAAGAAGTGGAAGCAATCTAAATGTCCACTGATAGATGAATGAATAAACAAAAGGTGGAATATATACGCAATAGAATATTAGCTTTAAAAAGGAAGGAAGTCCTATCATGCTACAACCTGGATGACCCTTGAAGACACTATGCTAAGTGAAATAAGCCAGTCACAAAAAGGCAAATACTGTGTGATGCCATTTACATGAGGTATCTAAAGTAGTCAGTTCATAGACGTAGAAAAGATAGTGGTGGTTACTAGGAGTTTGAGGGAGGGGGAAATGGGAGTTGTTTTTTAATGTGGCATAGAGATGAAAAAGCTTGGGAGATCTGTTTTACAAGGCTGTGAATATACCTAGCGCTCAGAACTGTACAGTTAAAAATAGTTAAGATGGTAAATTTTATGTTGTGTTTTTTAACCACAATTAAAAGAGAGAATAAAAGAATGGAGGAAAATATATTATGCCAATCAAAAGAAAGCTGGAGTAGCTATATCAATTTCAGACAGACTTCAGAGTAAGGGAAAATATCAGAGATAAAAAGATGTATCACAGAATGATAAAGGGGACATTTCTTAATGATGATATAACAATCCTTAATGTACATTTTCCTAACAAGGTATCATAATACCTGAGGCAAAACAAAAAAAAAAAAAGATATAACTGGAAAGAGAGAGTGATGTAAGTAAGATGGCAGAAAGAAGGTAACCCACTTATATTCCCCCACAACAACAAAGATTCTGTGCCCATCCACAGTAAAAAGTCTCCTGCAAGACTCAGAATGTAGGCCTATCTAGGCTGGAAAGCCACATTAACTTGCAGTCCCTGCAGAACTCATGACAAGCCTTGGGCTTGGAGAATCCTCCATTGCTAAGATGACTGTAGCAATCGAAAGCTCAGGGAATTCAATAGTCAGTCTGCTTAGAATCCCTGGAAAACCCTCTGAAGAAGGACAGCCACAAGCTAAGCCAGACTGCAAAGACTAAAATAAATATTAATCCCTCAGTGTGCAGATATTATCCCATATCCATAAGCATCAAGAACATTCAGCAAAAAATGACATCACCAAACATACAAAATGAGGTACCAAGGGCTGACCCTAAAGTGACAGACATGTGTGATCTCTCAGAGAAATAATTGAAAATAACTATTTTAAGAAGCTCAATAAACTTCAAGAAAACACATAGAATCAATTAAAAATTTATTAGAGACATTGAACAGAGATATCGAAATAATTTTAAAAAATGGAATGGAAATACTAGAGCTGAAAAATGAAATGAATGAAATAATATTAAAAAAAAGAAACAGAGAACATCAACAGCAGAACTGATCAAACAGAAGAAAGAATCAGTGACCTTGGAGACAAACTATTCGAAAATAGTTTTCTCAGAGGAGAGAAAAAAAAAAGAATATAAAGGAATGAAGGAAGCCTACAGGAGCTACGGGACATTAAACGTTCAGATTATTGGAGTTAGGGAGGAAACTGAGAAAGACAAAAGGGTGGAAGTCTTACTCAAAGAAATAATAAAAGAAAACTTTCCAAACCTGAGAAAAGTATAAATATCCAGATACATCAGGGTTTCAAAGGTCACCAGTGCAAGTTTGCCCAAATAAACTACTGTAAGATATACTATAAACAAATTCTCAAAGATCAAAGACAATGAGAGGATCTTGAAAGATCCATTTTATTAAAATGATAAACAAAATTGACAAAACTTTAGCTAGACTAAGAAAAAAAGAAAAAGACCCAGATAAACAAAATCATAACTGAAAAAGGAGACATTACAACTGAGACCACAGAAATACAAAGAATCATTAGAGACTATTTTGAACAACTATATGCCACAAAATTGGAAAACCTAGAAGAAATGGATAAATTCCTGGACACATACAACCTACCAATATTGAACTACGAAGAGATAGAGAACCCAAACAAACTAATAATGAGTAATAAGATCAAAGCTATAATAAAATATTTCCCATCAAAGAAAAGCCAAGGACCTGATAGCTTTACTGCTGAATTCTACCAAACATTTAGGAACTAATGCCAATTCTACTCAAACTCTTCAAAAACATTGAAGAAGAGGGAATCTTTACAAATTCATCTTATGAGCTTGGCATTAGCAAGTACCAAAATCAGACAAGGACACGACAAAAAAGGAATATCTGCAGTGAATACATACAAAAAAACCTCCACAAAATACTAGAAAACCAAATTCAACAACACATATGAAATGATCATTCACCATAATCAAGTGGGATTCATTCCAAGGGTGCAAGAATGGTTAAAATATGCAAATTAATAAGCATGATACATCACAACAACAGAATCAAGGACAAAAACCATATGATCATTGCAACAGATTTTTTTTGTTATACTTTAAGTTCTAGGGTACATGTCCACAGTGTGCAGGTTTGTAACATAGGTATACGTGTGCCATGTTGGTGTGCTGCACCCATCAACTCATCATTTACATTAGGTATTTCTCTTAATGCTATCCTTTCCCCAGCCCCGCACCCCTGGTGTGTGATGTTCCCCAACCTGTGTCCATGTGTTCTCATTGTTCAACTCCCACTTATGGGTGAGAACATGTGGTGTTTGGTTTTCTGTCCTTGTGATAATTTGCTGAGAATGATGGTTTCCAGCTTCATCCATGTCCCTGCAAAGGACAGGAACTCATCCTTTTTATGGCTGCATAGTATTTCATGGTGTATATGTGCCACATTTTCTTAATCCAGTCTATCATTGATGGACATTTGGGTTGGTTCCAAATCTTTGCTATTGTGAATAGTGCCACAATAAACATACATGTGCATGTGTCTTTATCGTAGAATGATTTATAATCCTTTGGGTATATGCCCAGTAATGAGATCACTGGGTCAAATGGTATTTCTAGTTCTAGATCCTTGAGGAATCACCACACTGTCTTCCACAATGGTTGAACTAATTTACACTCCCACCAACAGAGTAAAAGCATTCCTATTTTCCACATCCTCTCCAACATCTATTGTTTCCTGACTTTTTAATGATTGCCATTCTCACTGGTGTGGGATGGTATTTCATTGTGGTTTTGATTTGCATTTCTCTGATGACCAGTGATGATGAGCATTTTTGCATATGTCTATTGGCTGCATAAATGTCTTCTTTTGAGAAGTGTCTGTTCATATCCTTTCCCCACTTTTTTATGGGGTTGTTTTTTTCTTGTAAATTTGTTTAAGTTCTTTGTAGATTCTGGATATTAGCTCTTTGTCAGATGGGTAGATTGCAAAAATTTTCTCCGATTCTGTAGGTTGCCTGTTCACTCTGATGGTAGTTTCTTTTGCCATGCAGAAGCTCTTTACTTTAATGAGATCCCATTTGTCTATTTTGGCTTTTGTTGCCATTGCTTTTGGTGTCTTAGTCATGAAGTCTTTGCCCATGCCTATGCCCTGAATGGTATTGCCTAGGTTTTTTCTGGGGTTTTTATGGTGTTAGGACTTACAGTTAAGTTTTTAATACAGCTTGAGTTAATTTTTGTATAAGGTGTAAGGAAGGGATCCAGTTTCAGCTTTCTACATATAGCTAGCCAGTTTTCCCAGCACCATTTATAAATAGGGAATCCTTTCCCCATTTCTTGTTTTTGTCAGGTTTGTCAAAGACCAGATGGTTGTAAATGTGCGGTGCTATTTCTGAGGCCTCTGTTCAGTTCCATTGGTCTATATCTCTGTTTTTGTACCAGCATCATGCTGTTTTGGTTACTGTAATCTTGTAGTATAGTTTGAAGTCAGGTAATGTGATGCCTCCAGCTTTGTTCTTTTTGCTTACGATTGTCTTGGCTATGAGGGCTCTTTTTTGGTTCCATATGCACTTTAAAGTAGTTTTTTCCAATTCTGTGAAGAAAGTCAGTGGTAGCTTGATGGGGATAGCACTGAATCTATAAATTACTTTGGGCAGTATGGCCATTTTCACAATATTGACTCTTCCTATCCATGAGCATGGAATGTTCTTCCATTTGTTTGTGCCCTCTTTTATTTTGTTGAACAGTGGTTTGTAGTTCTCCTTGAAGGGGTCCTTCACATCCCTTGTAAGTTGGATTCTTAGGTATTTTTTTCTCTTTGAAGTAATTGTGAATGAGAGGTCACTCATGATTTGGCTCTCTGTGTATCTATTATTGGTGTATAGGAATGCTTGTGATTTTTGCACATTGNGATTTTCTAGTTTATTTATGTAGAGGTGTTTAGGGTATTCTCTGATGGTAGTTTGTATTTCTGTAGGATCAGTAGTGATATCCCCTTTATCATTTTATTGCATCTGCTTGATTCTTCTCTCTTTTTCTTCTTCATTAGTCTTGCTAGCAGTTTATCAATTTTGTTGATCTTTTAAAAAAACCAGCTCCCAGATCCAGTGATTTTTTTGAAGGGATTTTTGTGTCTCTATCTCTTTCAAATACAAATGGCCAGTAGATACATAAAAAATGGCCAACATCCCTAATCATCAGGGAAAGCAAATTGAAACCACAATGAGATATCATCTCAGTTAGAATGGCTATTATCAAAAAGAAAAAAACTAACAAATACTTGTGGGGATGTGGAGAAAGGGAACATGCATACACTGTTGGGGAGGAAAATAGTACACAATTATGGGAAAAGCAGGGAAGTTCATACAAAAACTAAAAATAAAACTACTATATGATCCAGCAATTCCACTGCTGAGTATATATCCAAAAGAAAGGTAATCAGTATCTGAAAGCGGTATCTTTACTCCCATATTTATTGCCTCATTATTCACAATACCCAAGACAAGGAATCAATCTAAGTGTCCCTTAATGAATAAATGGATAAAGAATATGTACATATGCAGAATGGAATATTATTTGACCATGAAAAATCTTATCATCTGAAGCAACATAGATGGAACTGGAGGTCATTATGCTAAGTGAAATAAGCCAGGCACAGAAAGATAAACATCATGTGTTTTACTCATATGGGAGAGGTTAGAAGGTGGATGTCATGGAAGGAAAGGATAGAATGGTGGTCACCAAAGGCTGGGAAGGGAAAAGGAAAGGGAGGTATGAACATAAATGTATTAAGGCATAAAAATATACAGTTAGATAGAAGAAATAAGTTCTAGTATTCACTAGTATAGTAGGGAAATTATAGTTAACAATAATTCATTGAGAAGAATTCTAACATTTCCAACACAAAGAAAAGATAAATGTTTGAGGTGATATATATCCCAATGATATGAATTTGATTATTACACATTGTATAATGGTATAAAAAATCACACGTACCCCTAAAATATGTACTACTATAACATATCAACAAAATATTTAAAAAAATCTACAAGAAGAAGAAGAAGATCCATTTTAGTAGAGGGAATCAGATAATAAAACAAAACACATACTATGCAAGGTGGTGATATGTGATTTGGAGGAAAATAAAACAATGGAGTCTTAGAAGAGAGTCACAGTTTAAATAGGGAGGTCAGATAAGGCCTTACAACTCAGATGATCTCTGAGAAAAGGAGAGAGGGATGGAGCCATGTTGATTTCTGGGGGCAGAGCGCCTGGTTAGAGGAAATAGCAACTGTGCAGAGCCTGTAGTGGGAACCTGTCTATATTATTTGAGGCCTTTGTGGCTGGAAGGGAGTTAGTTAGGGGAAGGGCAGGGGGACCAGAATGTATTGTTTTATGGGCCATTGTGGGAATCTTGGCTTTTACTCTGAAGGAAATGTGGTTTTGTACAGAGTAGTGACATACTATGGTTTGTGGTTTAGCCGAAGGTGATATAAAAAATACATGTGGTCTTCATCTCCAGTTTCTGGCACAGAATTCCTAAAACCTTTGGAATTTGCTGAGTGATAGGAGTGTCTTTTGTATGTAAACAAGATGATTCAAGGGGTGGAAAAGCCCTCGAGAGTTTCAGGATGGGGCTGGTCACCAGAAGAACCAACCCATGCTTAGAGGGTTAGAATTTCCAGCCTTACCCCCTAGCTGTAGGGAGAGGAGTGGGACTGGAGATGGACTTCATTCATCAGTGGCCAATGATTAACTAAACATGCCTATGGAATAAAAGCTCCATTAAAACTCTGGAACTACTAGGGTAGGGGAGCTTCCAGGTGGATGAACATATTGATGTGCTGGGAAGTTCAACTGCCCGGAGAAGGCACGGAAGTTCTCCACACCCCACCCTTAATCTTCCAATGCCTTCATCTATGCATCTCTTCCCTTTGGCTGTTCCTGTGTTATAGCCTTTGTTTTCCTTACTTCTGTGAATCACTATAGCGAATTATCAAACTGAAGGAGAGAGAGAGCAGTAGTGGGAACTCTTGAATTTGTAGTTGACCAGGAAGAAGTGCAGGTAGTCTGGGGACCCCATATGTTGCTGGGCCCTTGTTTCTGGGTCCTGAAGTAGAGGCAGTCTTGTGGAACTTGTAGAACCCTTAACTTGTGGAGGTCTGTCCTAACTCTGGGTAGTTATTGTCAATAATGAGTTGAGTTATAGGAAACTCAGTTGGTACCAGAGAACTAGAGAATTGGTTATTGGAAAAGAAACACAACACAGAATCACTCTGACTATTGTGTGGAGGGTAGTAGGAAGGGGACCAACAGCAGAAGAGTCAGGGAGATAAACCAGCCACCTAATGTAAGTAACCGGGAGAGACAGCAGCAGTTTTGATAAGACATACTTGTGATGCAGGGTGGTCAAGCCCCAAATTTGGGGCTTAGCCAGGGAGAGTTCTTAGCTTCACCCAGGAAAGAATTCAATGGTGAGCTGGTGGTGGTAGCAGCTGTTATTGAAGTGGCAGTGTATGGCCGCAGCAGAGGTCTTGCTCCTTGCAGGGCAGGGCTACCCCATAATGCAGTGTGCCCAGAGCGAGCAGTGCAGCTCAAGGGCAGTTCTGCAGTCACATTTATAACCAGTTTTAATTATATGCAAATTAAGGGGTGGGCTATTCAGAAATTTCTAGAAAAGGGGCAGTAACTTCTGGTGTTGCCCTGGAAAGGGGCAATAAATCTTAGGTGTTGCCATGGCAATGGTAAACTGACATGGAACACTGGTGAGGTGTCTTACAGAAAGCTGCTTTCATCTTGACCCTGTCTTAACTAGTCCTCAATTTGGTCCGGTGTCTGAGCCCTCCTCCTACCTCACTTGGATTATGGATATATTTTGAAGGGAAAATCACTGTGATTTGCTTATAGTTCCATCTGGGATGGGAGGGAAAGAGGAATTGAGTCTGATCCAAGGAATTGGGCATGTGGAAATATAATGTAACTCTTAATGCCCCAGTGAAGGAAGTGTCTCTGGAGCCCTCTGGAAACATATTGTTAAGGGTTGGGTGAGCAGGTCACACATGATTGTCAAAAGACAAAATTACAACAAATTCAGTTTAAAGATCTTAATTGGTTTTTATCTGCAATTCTAGAATAAGGCAACAACTCATAAAACACAATGAGTGTTCCATTGAGCCAAGCAAAGGAGGTTGGTTTTATAGACAGAAAAGGGCTGAGGAAAGCAGAAACATAACAAAAAGTGGGTTGGTTGTTTCAAAGTTGATTCCAAGTGACCACATAACTTCTACCCTCTTAAAAACCAATGCACACTCTCTACTCTCTTCCTAAAGTCACTCACATATGACACATAGGTAAAATTTTGTGAGTAATTTCAGGGATTTTAGAAATGCTCTGGGTCCACCCATAGATGTGCCCCTGTCAAGAGGTATACGAACCCCTTCATCTAAATGATCTCTATTCCCACATAGCAGGCTGGAAGTGGGGGATTATTTTCAATGCACCACTTCTCTGGAGTGGAGCCCACTCAGTCATGGCTGTCCATGAATAGCACCTTGTAGCTGTCATACCCAAGGCCTTGTGCCTCTATGCTTAAAAGGAGGGGCTGACACAGCCCACGCAGAGCAGGCAAGAGGCCAGCTGAGTTGAATATTGGGGGCAGCAGCCTTATGGTCTTTGACACATTTTTCCCAAGGACCTGGAAAGAGACTGACTTCTGTAAAAACAAACAAACAAACAAATGAACAAACAAACAAAAACAATTCCTAAGAAATAAGGCTCTTCCCAACCACATTCAGTGTCAGTAGGGCAAGGGGTTCTTCCAAGAGACCAGGATCAAGTGACTTTGCTCAGCACATGCCTACGTAACTTCTCAAGCTGTTGAAGATTCTCATTAAAAATCATCCTTGTGACCTGGAGGAAAAAGTTCTTTGAGTGGCTTCCTCTCAAAGGGGCAGGGTGGTGAGCTTCCATCAGGAACCATCGTGGGGTTAGGGAAAGCAGTGAGCCCAGTCGCCGGGTGATCTGAGTTCTAGTCCTTTGCAATCACAACCATAGCTGGAGTCTTTTGGCTGCTTATCTCAGGTAAAACTGACACAATCCTGAGACAGGTCCTATTACTCCTGTTTGCAGATACAGACACTGGGGCTCAGAGGGGTAAGGTGATATGCTCCAGGTCACATAGCTTCAAGGCAGTGGGTCAGGTCAATCCGACTCTGTCAGGAAGTTCTCATCTGTGGTACTGAGAGACGCTGGATGTTTGAATGGGTGAGTGATTCAGGCTCCACCTCCTCAGGTGAGTCATTCTTGGTTGTGAAGCAGGGAGGAGGACAGGGTAAGCTGCCAGTCAACCCCTACAGTGTCTCTGCTGCTGCTCTTAACCCAACACCATACAACAGGAACCAGTGCTGGCAGGAGGAAGGGGTCTGTCTCCTCACTGCTGCCCTCACCCTCCCAGACACGCCCCTCCTCTCCTCCCCAACTCCCACTTGTTTGGACCAGTGCCGTAGCTCAGCTTTGAGCCCCTACTGTGGCCTAGCCAGTAGCTACTGGAGTCCCCTGACTTTGAGTCCCCAGAAGGGACTCAATTCAGAACAGGAGCAGACAGCCTAGACCTCCCTCTGAAGGTGGGAAGACCATAGGCTCCAACTCGATGACCAGTTAGGTTAACTCAGCACTGTTAACTCCCACGGTCCCTTCTCTGACATTATTTTATTCCCCTCAAACATCCCTGGGACACTGTACATCGTTTCATCCACTTTTCTGTTTGTATGATATATTTCACAATAAAACAGTTAAAGAAAACATGCAATTCAAGCTGGACAGCTGGTATTAGTCCCTATTTTTGCAGATGGGGAAACAGAGGCACAGAGGTTATGTAATTTGAACAGAATTGCCACAGGAAGTTGTACAGGTTTTTCACTGTATGAGGAACCCAGGAGGAGCATGACTTGAGCTGAAATACAGCTAGTGCTAGATTTTCCAAGCAGTCCACAGCTTGCATCTGCCTGGAGGAAGGGGTGGCTTTTTCTGTTTTGCACAAAGCCACCTTTAGGGCTAGAGGTAGTCGGGTGCCCAGGCTTGGGAGGTGGAGAGGCAGTATGACTGGGAAGAGAGGCCAGGTCTCCAGACTCTGGCAGCCCTTCTGTCCCACACACTGTCCATTCCCTCTGTCTCTGTCTACCTCCAACCACCCTCAGTGTCTGACCATCTAGAACTGTCCTCCCCCTCCTTCTAAATCCAACAGCCTTGGAGAGAGAAAGAAAACCTTAGGCAAAGGGCAGTCAAATGGAAGTGAAAACAGCCATGCAACGAGCTTTAGAAAACCATCAGCAGCTTCCCCAGGTGGAACAGAAAGATGTGCAAATAGAGGAAGTGGGGAGGGACTCTCCCTGTGGCTCCTGGGGAAGAGCTGCTTCTCCTCTCTGCTGATGCCTCTCTGCACCTGGCACCCTGCCTGGTGCAGCTGAAAGGCTTCTGTTTAATGAGTAGTTTGCTGGTTTCTTTTTACTTCCTTGTTCCCCGGGAGTAGGTGCATTCACTTCACCATGGTGAACCTTCCTTGGGTCCTTTCTTTTTTTATTTTTTATTATTATTTTTATTATGCTTTAAGTTCTAGGGTACATGAACACAACATGCGGGTTTGTTACATAGGTATACATGTGCCATGTTGGTTTGCTGCACCCATCAACTTGTCATTTACATTAGGTATTTCTCCAAATGCTATTACCCCCCTAGTCCCCTACACCCTGACAGGCCCCAGTGTGTGATGTTCCCCAACCTGTGTCCAAATGATCTCATTGTTCAATTCCCACCTATAAGTGAGAACTTGCAGTGTTTGGTTTTCTGTCCTTGTGATAGTCTGCTGAGAATGATGGTTTCCAGCTTCATCCATGTCCCTGCAGAGGACGTGAACTCATATTTTTTTATGGCTGCATAGTATTCCATGGTGTATATATGCCACATTTTCGTAATCCAGTCTATCATTGATGGACATTTGGGTTGGTTCCAAATCTTTGCTATTGTGAGTAGTGCCACAATAAACATACATGTACATGTGTCTTTATAGTAGCATGATTTATAATCCTTTGAGTATATGCCCAGTAATGGGATTGCTGGGTCAAATGGTATTTCTGGTTCTAGATCCTTGAAGAATCACCACACTGTCTTCCACAATGGTTGAATTAATTTGCACTCCCACCAACAGTGTAAAAG
>NW_016803195.1:261988-269150 GCF_001698545.2 Rhinopithecus bieti
CTATCTCCTTCAGTTCTGCTTTGATCTTAGTCATTTTCTTGCCTTCTGCTAGCTTTTGAATGTGTTTGCTCTTGCTTCTCTAGTTCTTTTAATTGTGATGTTAGAGTGTTGATTTTAGATCTTTCCCACTTTCTCTTGTGGGCATTTAGTGCTATAAATTTCCCTCTACACACTGCTTTAAATGTGCCCTGGAGATTCTTGTGCATGGTGTCTTTGTTCTCATTGGTTTCAAAGAACATCTTTATTTCTGCCTTCATTTCGTTATTTACCCAGTAGTCACTCAGGAGCAGGTTGTTCAGTTTCCATGTAGTTTTGTGGTTTTGAGTCAGTTTCTTAATCCTGAGTTCTAATTTGATTGCACTGTGGTCTGAGAGACAGTTTGTTGTGTTTCTGTTCTTTTACATTTGCTGAGGAATGTTTTACTTCCAACTATGTAGTCAATTTTGGAATGTGTGATATGGTGCTGAGAAGAATGTGTATTCTGTTGATTTGGGATGTAGAGCTCTGTAGATGTCTATTAGGCCTGCTTGGTGCAGAGCTGAGTTCACATCCTGGATATCCTTGTTAACCTTCTGTCTTGTTGATCTGTCTAATTTGGCAGCAGGCTGTTAAAGTCTCCCATTATTATTGTGTGGGAGTCTAAGTCTCTTTGTAGGTCTCTAAGGTCTTGCTTTATGAATCTGGATGCTCCAGTATTGGTGCATATATATGTAGGATTGTTAGCTCTTCTTGTTGAATTGATCCCTTTACCATTATGTAATGGCCTTCTTTATCTCTTTTGATCTGTGTTTGTTTAAAGTCTATGTTTTCAGAGACTAGGATTGCAACTCTCGCTTTTTTTTTTTCACTTGCCATTTGCTTGGTAGATCTTCCTCCATCTCTTTATTTTGAGCCTATGTGCATCTTTGCACATGAGATGGGTCTCCTGAACACAGCACACTGATGGGTCTTGACTCTTTATCCAATTTGCCAGTCTGTCTTTTAATTGGGGCATTCAGTCCATTTACATTTAAGGTGTTGTTGTTATATTTGAATTTGATCCTGTCATTATGATGTTAGCTGGTTATTTTGGCCATTAATTGATGCAGTTTCTTCATAGTATCAATGTTCTTTACCACTTGGCATCTTTTTGCAGTGGCTGGTACCAGTTGTTTCTTTCCATGTTTAGTGCATCCTTCAGGAGCTCTTGTAAGGCAGGCCTGGTGGTGATAACATCTCTCCGCATTTGCATGTCTGTTAAAGGATTTTATTTCTCCTTCATTCATGAAGCTTAGTTTTGCTGGATATGAAATTCTGGGTTTAAAATTCTTTTCTTTAAGAATGTTGAATATTGGTCCCCAGTCTCTTGTGGCTTGTATCATTTCTGCTGAGAGATCTGCTTTTATTCTGATGGGCTTCCCTTTGTGAGTAACCCGACATTTCTCTCTGGCTGCCCTTAACACTTTTTCCTTCATTTCAACCTTGGTGAATCTGACAATTATGTCTTGGGATTGCTCTTCTGGAGGGGTATCTTTGTGGTGTTCTCTGTATTTCCTGAATTTGAATATTGGCCTGCCTTGCTAGGTTGGGGAAGTTCTCCTTGATAATATCCTGAAGAGTGTTTTCCAGCTTGGTTCCATTCTCCCCGTCAATTTCAGGTACATCAATCAAACATAGTTTTGGTCTTTTCACATAGTTCCATATTTCTTGGAGGCTTTGTTTGTTTGTTTTTACTCTTTTTTCTCTAAACTTCTCTTCTTCCTTCATTTCATTAATTTGATCTTCAATCACTGATACCCTTTGTTCCACTTGATCAAATCAGCTATTGTAGGTTGTGCACGCATCATGAAGTTCTCATGCCACGGTTTTCAGCTCCATCAGGTCATTTAAGGTCTTCTCTACACTGTTTATTCTAGCTAGCCATTCATCTAACCTTTTTTCAAGGTTTTTAGCTTCCTTGCAATGGGTTCAAACGTGCTCCTTTAGCTCAGAGAAGTTTGCTATTACCAACCTTCTGAAGCCTACTTCTGTCAACTTGTCAAAGTCATTCTCCATCTAGCTTTGTTTCATTCCTGGTGAGGAGTTGTGATCCTCTGGAGGAGAAGATGCACTCTGATTTTTGGCTTTTCTGCTCTGGTTTCTCCCTATCTTTGTAGTTTTATGTACCTTTGGTCTTTGATGTTGGTGACCTGTAGATGGGGTTTTGGATTGGATGTCCTTTTTGTTGATGCTGATGTTATTCCTTTCTCTGTGTTAGTTTCCTTTCTACCAGTCAGGTCCCTCAGCTGCAGGTCTGTTGGAGTTTGCTGGAAGTCCACTCCAGACCCTTGGGTCCTTTCTGACCTGCCAGTTGCTTCCTCAGACTACAGTTTCACTCATCGTTTACCCCCTTCCCTCCAACCTTTAGTGCCTGGACTGACAATAGTGCCTTGGGTAGAGGGACTTGCTGCACCCCAGAGGCTCTGGGCACCAGCTGAATGCTCTGGGCACTTGTACGCGGG
This sequence comes from Rhinopithecus bieti, assembly GCF_001698545.2. Classification (NCBI taxonomy): domain Eukaryota; kingdom Metazoa; phylum Chordata; class Mammalia; order Primates; family Cercopithecidae; genus Rhinopithecus; species Rhinopithecus bieti. The sequence goes on from NW_016803195.1 coordinate 264,469, forward strand.
CTTCCTCTGCAGAGGTGGCCAAGGAGGATGGGCTTCTTCTCTTCAGACTCCTGTCTTGGGCTCATTTGCACTGACATCAAAGTGTGCATCTCTCACCTTTGCCTGCCCAGAATTCATCTCCCTGCCCAGCAGCACCCAGATTCCTTCAGGCAGTTTTCTGTCTCCCAGTGTTTGTCACCTTAGGTGAGAGAGGACTATTCCAGTCCTACTCCCACTGCAGCAACTGGGGCAGACAGAGCCCTCTTTCCTCTCCCCATCTCTGGTTTGTTGGGAACCGGTGGTGGAACAGGATTTCTTGGAGGTTAGGCTCTGAGCGGTGGCTGCACACACAGAGGGGACATTTGGAAGTCCCTGGTCAGGTGTCCTGAGTGGTTGCTCAAGCACGCAGAGGGGCAGTGCTTCCCCAGGCCTTGCTCGACATCAAGATGTCCTCGTTTCCTACCTTTTCCCCAGATTCCAGGGTCCTGATGCAGTCAACAGACTCCCTGTGTTTTTGTTGGTCGCCACCAAGAACCTGGACTGATCCAATCCCCAAATTCCCAAGCAATGTGTCCTGGTATTTTATGGAAGGGTAGGAGGTGTTGTGGCTGAGGCTTCTCAGTGGACCCCTTCCTCCAGGTCAGCGTGCCGCTTATCTCCAGCACTTCCCCACCCTCACTGTGCCTTCCGGTGTTCCTCTCTCCCCAACACCTGCCTGGAGGTAGCACCACCCTAGCTCCCTCCTTCTGGTTTCCCAAGACAGACCCCCAAACACTTATTTAGGAGGGCTCAGGCAGGAGGTACCAACAGCAAGAAGCTCCATGGATTTCCAAAAGCCTGAAAACTCAAGTTCTCTCTGATCCAGTAGGAACAGCTCCCTGTTGGGAAATTTCCTAGCTGTATTGTCTTGGGTACATTATTTAATTCTTCTGTGCCTCTGGGTTCTCATCTGAAATATGGGGTAATCTTATCTACATTCTGGGAATCAGGTGAAGATTACTGAGATAAACGTGAGCTGCTCACTTTGTTGCTTCACATATTAAGTGCTTAAGAAACACTAGTTGTTATCTTAGTGTTATCATTATTACAGTAGTGTTTGTACTTAGGGAGTCTTTTCACACCCTCCTTACCCATGATCTTTGAGGAATCAGGAAGATCTCTTTCCAGCCCTCTCCCACCCACCCTGCAGTCCTCGGGGAGATGCCTAGGACTTCGCCCTTTTGTTGGGAACGGTCTCCTGGTGTGGTTCTCAGTGCATAGGTACCCCCTGTGCCCCCAGCTAGCCACACACATGCAGTTGAACGTGCCCCTCGGAGTGCCCTGCACTTGTCAGAGGCTACAGTGACCTCGGGGGCTCCCTCTGCACCTGGCGTCTATCCCCTTGGCCTCTCTATTTTCCAGGGACAAAGTCCCCTCTCCTTAGGACCTGAGCGTTTGGGGCTCCTTGGCTTTCTTCATTCATTCTTCTGTCACGTTCTCTGGTGGCTTCTTGCTCCTGCAACCCACCTCCTCCAGGAAATGTTCCCTGAGTCATTGCCAGCACAGTGACAAGCTCCCCAGAGAGGCAGCCCACTTGTGAACCCAGCTCACTTATCTCATCTTCCTGCGCTGGGGAGGAAACTGCCTCCAGAGACTGGAATTCCTGGGGCCTGCTGGGATACCCCCGATGGTGCAGGGGTACCAGAATGTTCTACAACCCCCATGTAAATTCTTAGAATCCAGAGTTCCACGGAGCATGGAACAGTCACCTGCTTTCATTTCATGTTGTTGAAATCATGTGACATCACAAGGTCACAGGGCTGGACCAAGAAGGGAACAAGACTTGGATCTCCTTCCAAGGTGTGCAAGAGGGCCATGTTGCAACATATTGACAGACTCTTTCATAAAAGAGGGGAGAAAGCCAGTGGTGATGAAGAGAGATTTTTTTTTAAGTTTTCAGTTAAGGAACTTGGAATTCTGAACATTTACATGTGAAATTCAGCTGTAGCATATCTGGATATAAATAATACATTGAAAATTTTATGTAGTTAAGCTTTACAGGAGTCGGACAAGCTCTGAAAGGATTTGCATTTCATTCTGGTTTTAAAAAATGTGTTAACTAAAAATAAAATAATTTCAGTCATATAAAGTAACTAAGTCAGTAAGGAGAATTTGCAATAGAAAATGAGTCACATTTAATTCATTGCCTGTGTCTTAAACCATTCATGGGATTAATTTACAGGATAAGGTCACCCTGGGGGTGGGAGAGGGAGGAGGCTGCTCTGAATTATAAGCCAGGACATTGGTTCTGGCCTCTGGATTGGTTCCATCTTATTCTTCCCTGCTCTTCCTAGAACCAGCTCTCCTTTTTGTTTAAACAATACCTGATAATTCTTTCTGCAGCTGGAGAGATCGCAGGTGTGGCAAAGAAGGACAGGAGGTGAGAGGAGAGGAATAGATGGGGAGGCCCATAGGCTGGGCTCTCTCCACATTAATCTTCTCCTTGATCCATTGCTTAGGGCTGCTTCTCTCCTGAGCGTTCAATTCTGAGCAGGCATTCGACAGCCTTTTGGTGATTGTATGAGTCTCCTGAGTGGCTATAACAAAGCACGACAGACTGGGGGCTTCAGTGAAGGAAAATTTATTTGTTACGGTTCCGGAGGCTGAAGTCCAAGAGCAAGGTGCAAGCTGATTCAGTGCCTGGTGAGGGTCTGTTTGCTGGTTCCTAGATGGCTCCTTCTTACTGTGTCTTCACATGACAGAAGGGGCTAGATAGGCTCTCTAGGGTCTCTTTTTGAAGAGCACTAATCCCAGTTATGACCTGATCACCTCCTAAAGGCTGCTAATACAATCACTTTGGGAGTTAGGTTTCAACATATGAATTTTGAGTGGGGGGCACAAACGATTAGACCATGGCAGTCGGTTTTCAGTTCCCTTGAGACTGTGCTGAAGAGTGGAATTTCTGGGTTGTATGGTAACTCTGTGGTTCATGTTTTGAGGAACCACTGCTTTTTTTTTTTTTTTCTCATTAAGCATGTAAGGAAATGGAGGCTTGGAAGGTTTAGGTCAACTGGCAAATGCAGCTAGTAAGCCAAAGAGCTGCGAGTCCAGGTCAGCAGCTCTTACCCGGACCCCATGCACGGAACTCCTCCATCACACTGACTTGCCCTGCATCCGGAAGGGCTGGAAGTTATTTTGGTGAATGAGAGCAGGAAGGACTCCTGGGAGAAAGTGTTACATCCTAGAAGTATGGGAGGACTTTTTGCATTTATGTGGGAGGAGAATAACTAGAGCATGCATTTAGTGGGATGAACTGACAGAACAGAGGTTGAAGGCGCTGTTCCTCGAAGGGCCTTGCATACCATGCTCAGGAATTGAATGCAGAAAGATTTTAAGCAAAGAGTAAGTATGAAAAATATATGCATGTAAAAGAAAAATGAAACCCAGCCTCATATGAAAAACGGAAACACAGGGGAAAAAATATTTGCAGCCACATGACATTGGGTTAATAGCTTTGCTATATAAAGTTCTCTTAAAACTAATGATGAAAACATTTAAACCTAACTAGATAAATGGGCAAAGGACACAAACAGATGATTCACAACATAAGAAATGCAAAGCAGTAAATAAGCATATGGAAACATGTTCAGCTTCCAGTATAATCAAAGATATGCAAATTTAAACAACAGTAAGGGAAGCAATTCTTTGCCTATCAGATTAGCAAATGTTTGTCAAAATGATAATAGTCGATTCTGGCAAAAGTGAGCTATAAGACAGGAATTCCTGCACATCCTTGGTATGTTCAAATCCTGGATGCCAAATGCTCCCTTCCTCATAGCTCTGTAATTCTGATCTGGCAGTTCCCTCAGAAGCTCCATCTATATACTGTTTACAATAAAGACAAAAATTAGAAACAAGAAGGCAGAGGTTGTAGGAGATCAAAGTTCAGAGCATCATCTACATGTGAACGTCAGTGGGGTCGCTCTAGCCCTGATATCTCAAGGAGCTCCAGAACTATGCAAGTCAAACTTTATTGTTTACTCCAAACTTGCTTTGCCACACTGATATTTTCTTTCTTTCCAACTTTTAGTTTGGGTTCAAGGGGTAGATGTGCAGGTTTGTTACATGGGTAAATTGCATGGAGTGGGGATTTGGTATACAAATCACTTTATTACCCAGATACTCAGCATAATACCTGATAGGTAGTTTTTCTGTCCTCACCCTCCTCCCATCCTCCACTCCCACATAGGCCCTGGAATCTGTTGCTCCTTCTTAGTGTCCATGGATCCTCAGTGTTTACCTCCACTTTTAAGTGAGAGCATGTGCTATTTGGATTTCTCTTCCTGCATTAATTCACTTAAGATAATGGCTTCCAGGCCGGGCGCGGTGGCTCAAGCCTGTAATCCCAGCACTTTGGGAGGCCTAGACGGGCGGATCACGAGGTCAGGAGATCGAAATCATCCTGGCTAATACGGTGAAACCCCGTCTCTACTAAAAAATACGAAAACTAGCCGGGCGAGGTGGCGGGTGCCTGTAGTCCCAGCTACTCGGGAGGCTGAGGCAGGAGAATGGCGTGAACCCGGGAGGCGGAGCTTGCAGTGAGCCGAGATCGCGTCACTGCACTCCAGGCTGGGTGACAAAGCGAGACTCCGTCCTAAAAAAAAAAAAAACAGATAATGGCTTCCAGCTCCATCCATGTTCCTGCAAAGGACATGATTTTATTC
>NW_016803195.1:269502-301689 GCF_001698545.2 Rhinopithecus bieti
TTTTTTTTTGTGGCTGTGTAGTATTCCGAAGACCACACCCATTCTTATGTTTCCTTAACAGTATCACAGGCTGAATTGCAATCCATTTCTCTCCTCCTCTTTTCCTTCATTTAATCTATTCCCCTCAAATTTTATCAGTTATACCCCAGAAACCCCTTTGAATCTGTTCTCTCACCTTCTTTCTAATTGCCATTGCTTTAAACCATCCTTTATTTTTTCACTCCTCAGTTATTTCCAGAGCCTACTCTCACAGGCTGTATCTCCTGTCTCCTGTCGCAGGGAGTAACGAGTGAGAAGGAAAGGGAGGTATCAAGGAAGAGACACAATAAGGCCTTCAACAGTGTCTGTATGCTGCTATTTCTTATTTTTAGACTATCTGAAGCAAATATCCCAAAAGGGTAGAATTTATTGAACCTATTATATGAACCAGATATTCATTACATTCTCTAAATTTGGAATATTTAATGACAAAATGTTTCATGTCTCTTGTCTGACCTCCTATTTGGAAGTTCCCCTTCACTCTCTTTCTTCTTTCACAATTCCATTAAATATTTTAATAATAAATAAATCTGATTATGTCACCCTTGACTTGAAAATCTCCATTAGGTTAGTTTTCTGTTTCTTACAGAATAAAATCCAAACTCATTAGCTTGACACAATGGGTTCTTCATACCCTATATCCAAGCCATGCCACACTCTATAGTTCCCCAAACCCTAACCTAAGCGACTCTAGCCCCTGCCCTGCACCTCTGCACATACCCTGCCTAGCACTTCCACTCTCCACCTCCCCAACCTGCAGCTCTCAACCTGCTTTTCAAAGTCAAGATCAAGCATCTCTTCCAGAAGAAAGCTTTCTCTGATGTTCTCAAAGCAGAGATTGGTCATTCCTTCCTTTAGCTTCTCAAAAATATTTTGTTCATGACATTTATAATTGCTCTTACCACATTGCTTTGAAATTTGTCTTCACTCTTTCCTGTAATAACAGATTGTGAGTTCTGCAAGGACAGGGCTGGTGTCCTATTCATCTTGCAAGTCCCAGGCTGACTGCAGTGCCAAGAACATCGGGAGCCCCATGAGTGCCATTAGAATGGAGGAAAGAGGAGAAGCAGAGAGTCCATGTGCACCAGAACAGGTTTTTCCCTCCTCAGTGGAAATGAGAGTGCAGACCAAAGTGTGGTAGACTCAATTTGGATAACTGGTAAAGTCAAGCCAGTGAACAGAGAGTACCGTTGGAAGAGAACCTATTCCAATGGCAGAAGGCAGGATGGAAATGTAAAAGGTTTGAGGGCATTCCGTGAGGGCAGACCTGCATCCTGGACCAACCAGGCACACTGCTGGCCTTCAGTGATACAGCAAATCTGGTGGCTTGATGCTCAGATATGCTTTAGGTTTGAGGCATCTGTTCCCTTAGCTGCAGGGAGGGTGGCAACCAACGGCTCTTGGTTGAGTAGCTTTGTAGGACTTACCCTCAGCCCAAGAAACCCACCTCATCTAAGTTCATGCCTCTTCCTGAGGTCAATGACAGTCCTGGCCAATGAGGGATGGCAACTAAGGGTCACTCTAGCACCAGAGTTCCACATGGGATCAGCTGAGGCTTTTTTGTTTCTGCAACGAAGTTCACTTTTCACCTTACCCATTTCTACTTTCTTCACTCCCAAACAGGTGCTAATTCCTAAGTCACTCTTCAATAAACTTCTGGCATGCAAATCTGCATCTCAGTCTGTTTCCCAGAGAACTGACCTAAGACAAATGATGTCGCAAGCGTTTATGTTTCTACTCCAATCTTTTTACTACATTGGAAAATACTTCCTTATACACAGCTACCAACATTTGCTCCCCAGGTTTTTGAAGTATTTTTTTTTTTTTTTGTCATTTTGTTATTGGTGCCAAGGTTACTGACCAGTGATCCCACCTCCTCATCTTAAGACCTGAGTAAATGTTTTCTTGTTTTTGCTTTTGCAATGATTGCTAAGGTGTCACTTATTTACTTACTTGAGTTACATTATATTTCATCATATAGAGGTTTGAAATTAAAACAAATTGGCATTGAACTCGGAAGGTATAGACAACTTTGACACTTTGGTCCCCCTCTCTATTAGCTAAATTGTTAAGGAAAAAACCTTTTAAAACTTCTTAGGAATACTCCAATTTTAAAGGAAAATAACTTTGACCAGACATATTTTATTACCAGTGAGTTGACTTTGAGGGATGAAGGCCTGTCTATATCAGCTCAGTGATAGGCTGTGGCTTGAGGGAGCTGGCTATAAAGTATGTTTGAGATTTTTAATTCATGGATTGGAATGCCAATTGTTTATTTGGAACAGCAGAGGCTGAGATGGTTAAACATCCAAACACTGTGGTATGTGCCCTTGAATGGCCCCTTTCAACAACCTCCTTCCTTGCTTTGAGGATGTGTATGGCTATGGTGTTGCATTGGAAAGCAGATAGAATCTGTGGGAGGAAACTTTGGAAAGCTGTTAGAAAATGGACCCTCCTTCCTCCTTTTTCTCTTTAGAATGAACTTTAGTCCATGTTTTTCCAGTCCTCCCTGGGACTGGGTCCTCATTTTTGAGCCCGAATCCAACATGGTCCCTTCTCTCCAGCAGTCTCTACAGTTCTGCTCCTTCACACATATCCTATTCATGTCATGGCAGATTTTCTGTGTGTTCCACAACTGATTGTTTCATAGAATTGTTCTTTAGTATTTGTGAATTCATTTGGCATGCAGACATTGCAATCATGGGTAAGACTGACTATTAGGAGAAATCCTCTCTCCTCCCCTCCCTTGGAGCAATTGAATAGCATGCCACACATCAAATCAAATGAACAGGCATTAGCTTCATTGGTAAACTGTTTACATTGCAGAGCTACTGCCATCTTGCCAAATCGCCTAAGAATTAGATGTGGATTCCAACTCACCTTGCTAATTATTTCAGAATGAGAAGATATTCCAAAAAGCAACATTCTTTTATACTGGTGGAGAGTCACACAGACATTTAAAAATGCTTGAAAGCTGGGGTGGGTGGAATATCTATCCTGCCTGTTATTTTTAGCTTGAGAAGATTTCTTTGCCAAAGTCTGTTTCCAAAATTTTATCACTTTCTGAGAAAAATAGTGTGCATAAAAGCATATGGGTATTATTGCTGACTGATTCATCTTTGAAACACCAGCACCTAGCATAGTTCTGGGCATATTGTAAACATTCAGTTGTTATGATATTGAATTAAATCCTAATGTGCTTCTATAGCGTGGTAGTCAATTCAGGAATTCACGGGGATAACTGAGATGAATTTCAGTACATTTCCAAGTAATGTTTATGCCATGTGCTTTGTAACAAACTCTCTAAGAATGGAACTTACCTAAGGCCCCACTGTTAGAAGGCAGGGGAGCTAGAGGACCAGATTTTGAATTTAGCACTAGTGGATTCCACAGTTTGCAATCTCTCCTCGTCCTGCTGGAGAATCTGTTTTCAAGACCTGCTCTTGTCAGTTTTGTTTGGTCTTAGGTATATGTATATTCTTACTGTTTGAAACACATATGCCTGTATTCAGAGGCCCTAGTCAGACATCCAGTGATTTCACTCTTCCTGGACTGTAGTAAGAATGGGAAAAGAGGGTATGATCGATAGACTTTTATTAAAATGCTACCTTCATGAGGGTGCTTGCATTTTAAATGGGAATCTGGAAAAGTAGACTTTTAAGTTACTAAAAAATGTACACTCAACAGCCTGAGGGATCTTTTAGAAATATACATAAAGTCATGTCATTTCCCGTCTTAAAATCCCCCAGTTGGCCTCCCATTGTATACAGAAGTGTGTACCAAGTTCTGTACCATGGCCTGCAAGACCCCACATGATCTGGACTCTGCCCACCTGCCCGGTCCTGTATCATCCCACTTGCACCTTGTTTCTAAACTTTCTGGTTCCCTGAAGACTCTGAGCTCATTCACAACTCAAACTCTCTACAACTCACTGATCCTTCTGCCTGGAATACTCCTCCCTCAGATATTTTTCATGTCTGCCTTCTTCTAATTTTTCAAGTCTCCTTAGATAAGCTTTCCTTTCCCACCCAATCCAAAGATGCCTGCTTCCACCCAATTCCCAGTCACTCTTTCTCCTATGGTCCTCTTCTAATTTCTTTATGGTACTTATCGCTTTCTCATTTATTTGTGCGTTGTCTGTCTCTTCCATCAGGATGTAAATTCCCTGATTGCAGGGACCTCATCTGCCTTGTTCACTGCCTGTATCCTGCATGCCCAGAATAGTTCCAGGCACTATTTTCTTTATTATATTTCTGAAAAATGAAAGAATGTCTTCGAAGGTGAAATTTGGGGTTTTGTAGGAGTAGAATGGAGGAGAAAGGGGCTTTAGAGGTCAGAAAACATCTCTGGAGGCAGCCAGTTCCCTCTCCCCATCTCTAGATGGGCTTGCCCCCTCTTGCCACTGGTTCTGAACCTTACTGCTGACCCAGAGCTGTGATTGGAGTATGGGAGCTGATCTGTGTGGGTGGCTGTTGCCTGCAAAGTGCTTGGCAACACTTTGGCAACTACAGAGGGAGATCAGTGGGTGGGAGGTTGTACAATGCCAATGGCTGCATTGTGCTTTAGAGCCCTTTATTATGTAGGGTACATGTGAAGCAAGGAACTACATTTTGGTGAGGATTTAGAGTTTGGGGATGCAGGATGGGTAGTTCTGCTGCTGTTGAGAGGATAAAGTTCCTTGCATGTGTCCCCTCCTCTCTGATTGTGAAGCTTCCAGTGAACCATGTGCATGCAGAGCACTGGACAATAGCAGAACAGTACCGGCTGTCCCCTATTTTCACCAGAGGTAAAAGGAGCAGATATTTATGGAGGGGGGAAAGGAGAATTTTAGTAATTAATTGGATTGACTAATCACTCTGTAGCCATTTTAACAAAATAAGTTCTTGAGTTAACTGACACACTTAAAAGCTAGTTTAAAACGTCGTTTGCCTTTCTTCCTTTAAAACATTTTAAAATTTTTGTGGATACATAGTAGGTGTATATATTTACGGGATACATGAACTATTTTGACACAGGCATAAAATGCATAATAATCATATCAGGGTAAGTGGGGTATCTACCTTAAGCATTTATCCTTTGTGTTATAAACAATACAATTATACTATTTTAGATATTTTAAACTATATAATTTCCAGTGACTATAGTCACATTGTTGTACTATCAAATAATAGATCTTATTCATTCTTTCTATTTTTTTTACCCATTAACCATTCCCCACTCCCATGACAACCCACCCTCCCCACCCCCATACCTGGTCATAGCAACGAGGCTGTCTTGCTGTCCGTGGTGCTGAAACAATTTTACTTTCCACGAGTGCCTGAATGGAAATAACATTTCTGTGGTTTTCCACTTCTTTCACATTACAGGGAAATTTATGGGTTTCAGACTCTTTTCACACATTTCTTATGCTTTTTTCCTGAGAGCTCTCTAGACTATGTAGGGAAGGTATTATCCTTTCCCCTCATATTACGGATTAAAAATCCTTGGCTTGAATCTAAAAATCTCTACTCTTATCAGAATGTCTCTCATTTCCATGGATGTCTTGTAAAACAAATATTTTAATATGTGTAAACAAAGTTAATTGTGAGAATTTTTCAGAAATTCAGATAAACAAAAAATAAAATGAGGCTCCATACCCATAAAGAACTACTAACATTTTGGTAAACATTCCTTGATATAGATAGATAGATAGATAGATAGATAGATAGATAGATAGATAAATAGACGATACATGATATAATACTGCATATATTGTTCTTTCCAGTTGTTATATCAGCCTTTTATTTTTTCTAAATACAGTACAATTTTATAAACCATAGTCTTCATGTTGTACATTAGCTCTCTAGTCTTGCTCATCCTACATGTCTGCTACTTTGTATCCTTCAATTTACATTTTCCCATTTCCTCCTGGCTACCAGCTCTTGGAAACCACAGTTTTATTCTCAATCTTTATATATTTGACTTTTAAAAAGATTCACCACATAACTGAGATCATGCAATATTTTTTCTCTGTGTCTGGCTTATTTTACTTAGCATGGTATCTTCCAGGTCCATTCATGTTGTGGCGAATGGCAGGATCTCTTTTTATGAGGCTGAATAATATTGTATTGTTTGTCTATATGCACTGTGTGTGTTTATGTGTGCATGTTTATTTTTACTTATATCTCACATTTTGTTTATCCATTCATTCATTGATGAACACTTAGGTTTTTTTCATATCGTGGCTACTGTGAATAACACTTTAATGAACATGAGACTGCAGATATCTTAATGAGGTGTGATTTCATTTCATTTGGGTATATGGCCAGAAGATAAATTGCTGAGCCATATGGTAGCTCTAATTTTAATTTCCTTAGGAACTTCTATACTTTTTTCTGTAATGGCAGTGCAAATCTACAGTTCTATTAACAGTGTACTAGGGTCCCCTTTTCCTCACACTCTCACCAATATTTTTGGTTTCTTGCCTTTTTGAGAATAACCATCCTAATAGGTGTGAGGTGATATCTCATGGTGCTTTTAATTTGCATTTACCTGATGATTAGTGATGCCGAGCACCTTTTCATATACCTGTTGGCCATTTTTATGTCTCCTTTGGAGAAATGTCTGTTTAGGTCCTTTACTTATTTTTTAATTTGGTTATTTCTTTTACTGCTATTGAGTTGTAAGAATTCTTACTAAATTTTCGATATTAACCTCTTATCAGATATGTGGTTGGCAATTTTTTTTCCAGTTCATAGGTTGCATTTTCATTTTGTTGATTGCTTCCTTCACTGTGGAGAATCTTTTTAGTTTGATATAGTCTCATTCACTTATTTTTCCTTTTGTAGCCTGAGCTTTGGTGTGATATCCCAAAAGCATTTCCAAGAACAACATCAAAGAGCTTTCTCCTTATGTTCTCTTTTAGGAGTTTTATGGTTTCAGGTGTTGCATTTAGGTCTTTTATCCATTTTGAGTTAATTTTTGTTAGTGGTGTGTGAAAAGGGCCCAATTTTGTTATTTTGCATGTGGAAATCCAGTTCTCCCAGCACCATTTATTGAAGAGACTATCCTTACCCCACTGTGTCCTTTTGGTGCCCTTGTCAAAAATTAGTGGACCATATATGTTTGGATTTATTTCTGGGTACTCTATTCTGTTCCATTAGTCTATGTTTCTGTTTTGGTGCCAGTACCATACTGTTTAAGTTGCTATAGCTTTGTAATATAATTTTATTTCATGAAGTGTGATGTCTCCAGCTTTGTTTTTCTTTCTCAGCATTGCTTTGGCTATTCATGTTTTCTGTTATTCTTTGATTTTTAGAATGTTTTTGTCTATTTCTATAAAGAATGCCATTGGAATTTTAATAAGGTTTGCATTAAGACTGTATATTGCTTCGGGTAGTATGGACACTTTAACAACATTAATTCTTTCAATCCATGAGCGTGGGATACCCTCCATTTTAATCAAGATTTTAGAGTTTTCAGTGTACATATCTTTCACCTCGATTAAATTTATTCTTATCCTTTTTTGATGCTATCATAAATGGGATTATTTTCTTGATTTCTTTTTAGCTAGGTTATTATTTGTGTATAGAAATGTTACTGATGTATGCATGTTGATTTTGTACGCTGCAACTTTACTGAATTAACTTATTAGTTCTAACAGTTGTTTTGTAAAATATTTGGGGCTTTCTATGTATAAGACCATGTCATCTGCAAATAGAGATAATTTTACTTCTTTCATTCTGATTTGGGTGTCTTATTTTTTTTCTTGTCTGATTGCTCTTGCTAGTGCTTCCAGTTCTATGTTGAAAAGAAATGGTGAGAGTGGGCATCTCTGCCTTGTAATGAATCTTAGTGAAAACACTTTCAGTTGTTCCCTGTTGATTATGATGTTAGCTGTAGGTCTTTAATAAAATATCTCTATTCTGCTGAAGGACTTTCCTTCTATACCTAAGCTGTTATAAGTTTTTGTCAAGAAAGGATGCTGGACTTTGTCAAAGGCTTTTTCTGCATCAGTTGAGATGATCAAGTTTTATTTTCATTCTGTTAATGTGATGTATTACATTGATTGATTTGCATATGTTAAACCAGCCTTGCATGCTAGAGATTTACCCCACTTGGTTGTTATGTAAAATCTTATTGATGTGTTGTTGAATTCAGTTTGCTAATATTTTACTGAGGATTTTTGCATCAATATTCATCACAGATATTGGCCTGTAGTTATCTCAGATATATTGGCTTATAGTTTTATTTTCTTGTAATACCTTTGTCTGGCTTAGGTATCAAGATGATACTTGCCTTGTAAAATGTGTTTGGAAGTATTCTATCTAGCTCTATTTCTTTTTTGCAAGACTTTAATTAGTATTGGTAATAATTTTTCTTTAGATGTTTGGTAGATTCAGCTGTGAAGCTGTACTAGTTCATTCTCATACTGCTATAAAGAACTACCTAAAACTAGTGTAATTTATTTTTAAAAAGAAGGTTTAATTAGCTCATGGTTCTGTGGGCTCTACAGGCTTCTGGTACTGGGGAGGCCTCAAGAAACATACAATCATGGTGGAAGGTGAAGGGGAAGCAGGCACATCTTCATATGGCACCAGGAGAGAGAAGGGGAGGTGTGACACACTATTAAACAAAGAGATTTCAGGAGAATTCTATCACAAGAGCAGCAAGGGGAAAGTCTCCCCCCATGATTCGGTCACCTCCTACAAGGCCCCTCCTCTAACATTGAGGATTACAATTCGACATGAGATTTGGGTGGGGACACAGAGGCAAACTGTATCATTCTCTCCTGGCTTTTCCCAAATCTCATGTCCTTCTCACAGGTCAAAACACAGTCAAGCCTCCCGAACAGTTTCCTAAAGTCTTGACTGATTCCAACATTAACTCAGAAGTCCAAAGTCCAAAGTCTCATCTGAGACTAGGCAAATTTCTTCTTCCTATGAGCCTGTAAAAAGAAAAACAAGCTAGTTACTTCCAAGATACAATGGGGCTACAGACATTTGGTAAATGCTCCCATTCCAAAAGGGAGAAATTGGCCAAAACACAGGGGCTACAGGCTCCATGCAAGTCCAATACCCAGGAGTCATTACATCTTAAAGCCACAAAATAATCTTCTTTTGATTCCATGTCAAAACATCCAGGCCACACTGACACAAGGGATAGGCTCTCAAGGCCTTGGGAAGCTCTGCCTCTATGGCTCTACAGGGTATAGCCCCCGTGGCTGCTTTTACAGGTTGGTGATGAGTGCCCATGGCTTTTTCAGGCACACGGTAGAAGCTGTCAGTGGATCTACCATTCTAGGGTCTGGAGGATGGTGGCCCTCTTCCAACAGATCCACTAGGCAGTGTTCCAATGGGACTCTGCGTGGGGGCTCCAACCCCACATTTCCCCTCTGCACTGCCCTAGCAGAGGTTCTCCAGGAGGGCTCCGCCCCTACAGCAGACTTCTGCCTGGACATCCAAGCATTTCTATACATCCTCTGAAATGTAAGTGGAGGCTCCCAAGACTCAACTCCTGCCCTCTGTGCACCCACAGGCTTAACACCATGTGGAAGCCACCAAGGTTTGCTTCTTGCACCTTTTGGAGCAGTGGCCTGAGGTGTATCTGGGCCCTCTTAGCCATGGCTGCAGCTGGAGTGGCTGGGATTCAGGATGTCATGTTCTGAGGCTGCACAGAGCAGCAGGATCCTAGGCCTTACCCACAAAATCATTTTTCCCTCCTAGGCCTTCAGGCCTGTGGTGGGAGGGGCTGCAGCTAAGGTCTCTGAAGACACTTTTCCCATTATCTTGGCTATTAACTTTCAGCTCCTGTTATGCAAATTTCTGCAACCTTCTTCATTTCCTCCCTAGAAAATGAGTTTTTCTTTTCTACCACATGGTCAGGCTGCAAATTTTCCAAACTTTTATGCTCTGCTTCCCTTTTAAATATAAATTCCAATTTCAGGTCATTTCTTTGTTTATGCAGATGAATGTAGGCTTTTAGAAGCAGCCAGGTCACATCTCAAATGCTTTTCTGCTTAGAGATTTCTTCTGCCAGATACCCTAAATCATCACTTTCATGTTTAAAGTTCCACAGATCTCTAGAGCAGGGGCCTAAAGCTGCTCGTCTCTTCACTAAGGCATAGCAAGAGTGACCTTTACCCCAGTTCCCAAAAAGTTTCTCATCTCAATCTGAGACCTCAGCATGTCCACATCACTATCAGCATTTTGGACACAACTATTTAACAATTCTCTAGGAAGCTCCAAACTTTCCCTCATCTTCCTGTCTTCTTTTGAGCCCTCCAAACTGTTACAACCTCTGCCCATTACCCAGTTCCAAAGTTGTTTCCACATTTTTAGGTATCTTTACAGCAATACCCTACTCTTGGTACCGTTCTTTTGTGTGTTAGTTTATACTCACACCAATATAAAGAACTACCTGAAACTGGGTAATTTATTTTTTTTAAAAAAGAGGTTTAATTGGCTCATGGTTCTGTGGGCTGTACAGTTTTCCACTTCTGGGAAAGCCTCAGGAAACATAAAATCAGGCAGAAGGTGAAAGGAAAGCAAGCACATCTTCACATGATGAAAGGAGGGCGGGGGAGGGGGGATGATACACACTTTTAAACAAGCAGATCTGGGGAGAACTCTATCAGAAGAACAGCAAGGGGGATGTTATCTCCCATGATTAAATCACCTCCCACGAGGTTTCTCTTCCAACATTGAGGATTACAATTCAACATGAGATTTGGGTGAGGACACAGAGCCAAACCATATCAGAAGCTATCTGGTCCTGGGCTTTTCTTTATTGTTACTAGTCTGTTCTGGTTTTCTATTTCTTCCTGACTCAATCTCAGTAAATTATAATTTCCCAGGCATTTATCCATTTCTCTAGGTTATCCAATTTATTGGCATATAATTGTTCATAATAGTCACTTATGATCCTTTTTATTTATTAGGTGAGTGTTGTAACGTCTCCACTTTCATTTCTTGTTTGAGTCTTCTCTTTCTTTTAGTTAGTCTAGCTTCTAGAAGTTTTCCATTTATGTATGTATTTATTTATTTAGAGATGGAGTCTCACTCTGTCACCCAGGCTGGAGTGCAGTGGTGCAATCTTGGCTCACCGCAACCTCTGTCTCCCAGGTTCAAGCGATTCTCCTTCCTCAGCCTCCGAAGTAGCTAGGATTACAGGCGTGTGCCACCACACCTGGCTAATTTTTTGTATTTTAAGTAGAGATGGGGTTCACTGTGTTAGCCAGGCTGGTCTCGATCTCCTGACCCCATGGTCTGCCCACCTCGGCCTCCAAAATGTTGGGATTACAGGCATGAGCTACCGCACCTGGCCCAATTTTGTTTATTTTTTCAAAAAATCAACTCCTGGTTTTATTATTTTTTTCCTATGGTTTTTCTGTACTCTCTTTGATTTATTCTCTTCTGATCTTTATTATTTCCTTCCATCTATTAGCTAGTTTATTTTGTTTGTCTTTTTTTTTTTTTTTCCTTGTGATACAGTGTTAGGCTATTCATTTGAAATCTTCCTTTTTAGTGGAGGTATTTATTTTTCTAAACTTCCCAATTAAAATACTTTTGCTGGCCAGGCACAGTGGCTCATGCCTGTAAACCCAACACTTTCAGACCCTAAGGTAGTAGCTCACTTAAGGCCAGGAATGTGAGACTAGTCTGGACAACATTGTAAGATCCCCTCTCTAAAAAAATTGAAAAATTAGCTGGGTGTGGTGACACATTCCTGTAGTCCTAGCTACTCAGGAGGCTGAGGCAGGAGGATCACTTGAACCCAGAAGTTGAGGCTACAGTGATCCATCAGTGAATCACGATCACATCACCACACTCCAGCCCGAGTTACAGAGTGAGACCCCCTCCAAGAGAAAAAAATGATTTTGCTGAATCTTACAGGTTTTTGGTGTATTGTATTTCTATTTTCATTTGTCTCAAGATTTTTTTATTTTTCATTTTGATTTATTCTTTGACTCATTTGTTGTTCAGAAGGATATTGTTTAATTTATACATATTTGCGAAATTTCCAAGATTTCTCCTGTTATTAATTTCTAGTTTCATACCATTTTGATCAGAAACAATGGTAGATATAATGTTAATCTTCGTGAACATGTTTAGACTTGTTACGTTTCCTATATATGTTCTATCCTGGAAAACATTCCATGTGCACTACAGAATATATATTTTGCTGGTATTAGGTAGAAAATGATATATATTTCTGTTAGGTCCATTTGGTCTAAAGTGCAGTTCAAGTCCAGTATTTTTTCATTAATTTTCTGTTTATTGATCTATTCATTGTTGAAAGTGGGATATTAAAATTTCTACTATTATTGCATTCTATTTATTCCTTCATGTCATTAATTTTTCTTTATTTATTTGGGTGCTTTCATACTGGGTGCATATGTATTTCTAGTTTTTCTGTGCTCCTGAATAATTGACTCCTCTATCACTGAATAATGACCTTCTTTATTTCTAGTAGTAGTTTTGACTTGCAATCTATTTTATCAGATATTAAATATAGCTACCCTTGCTGTCTTTTAGTTATTATTTGCATGGAATATCCTTTTCCATCCCTTCACTTTTAGCCTATGTTTGTCTTTAAAGCTAAAATGGGTCTCTTGTATGCAGCATATGATTGGAGCTTTAAAAAATTCTATGCAGCCCCTTTACGTCTTAAGAGTTTACACAATTTACATTTAAGGTTATTATTGATAGGTAAGAACTTATACCTGCTATTTTGTTGTCTTATGATTGTTTTGTAGCTCCTTTGTTCCTTTCTTCCTCTCTTGTTGTCTACTTTTGTGATTTGGTGATTTTCTTCTAGTGCTAAGTTTTAATTCCTTTCTCTTTCTTGTTTGTGTATCTGCTGTAGTTTATGCTTTGTGGTGACCATGGGGCCTCCATACAACTTCTTATAGTTGTAACAGACTATTTACACTGAAAACAACTTAATTCAGTCACATAAAAATACTCTAGACTTTTACCTCTGCCCGAAAATTTATATTTTATTGTCACAATTCACATCTTTTATATTGTGTATTTCTTAGCAACTTATTGTAGCCATAGTTATTCTTTTACCATTTTGATTTTTAACTTTTGTACTATAGATTTGAAAGATTTACACACCACCATTAAAATAATGAAATATTCTGAATTTGACAATGAATTTACCTCTACCAATGAGTTTTATAGTTTTATATGTTTTCATGATAGTACTGTTCTTTCATTTCTAGTTGAAGAATTCCTTCCCTTAAGAATTTCTCATTGATAGTCTAAATGGGATTACCTTGTGCCACTTGACACTTTTCTCTTGTTGCTTTTAAAATTCTTTGTCTTTGACTTTTGACATTTTGATTATAATGTAACTCAGTGAGGACCTCTTTGGGTTGAATCTGTTCTCAACATTTGAGCTTTATGCATATGAATGTCCATATCTCTCCCAAGACTTCGTAGTTTTCAGCAACTATTTCATTAAATAAGCTTTCTGTGCCTTTCTCCATCTCTTCTCTCTTCCATAATATGAATATTTATTTGCTTTATGCTGTTGCATAGATCCTGTAGGTTTTCTTCACTCTTTTTCATTCTTTTATTTTCCTCTGACTGGGTTATTTCAAAAGATGTGTCTTCAAGTTCAGAGATTGTATCTTGTTCTTAATCTACCTGTTGTTGAAGTTGCCAACTGTATTTTTATTTCATTCATTGAATTCTTCTGCTCCAAGATTTATACTTGGTTTTTTTTATGATGTCAATCTCTCTGTTGAATTTCTTGCTTAGGTCATGAATTGTTTTTCTGATTTTATTGAATTCTCTGTCTGTATTCTTTTGTATCTTGGTGCATTTCCTTAAGATCATTATGTTGAGTTTTTTTTTTTTTTTTTTTTTTTTTTTTTTTTTTTTTTTTTTTTTTTTTTTTGAGATGGAGTCTCACTCTGTCGCCCAGGCTAGAGTTCAGTGGCACAATCTCGGCTCACTGCAAGCTCCACCTCCCAGGTTCATGACATTCTCCTGCCTCAGCCTCCCAAGTAGCTGGGACTACAGGCGCTCGCCACCACGCCTGGCTAATTTTTTGTATTTTTAGTAGATACAGGGTTTCACCATGTTAGCCAGAACGGTCTTGATCTCGTGACCTCGTGATCAAGGTCACGAGGTCCTTTTCAAGCAATTTGTAAATTTTCATTTTTTGGAGGGTGGGTCAATTATTGGATAATAATTGTGTTCCTTGGGTGGTATCATATTTCCTTGCTTTTTCATGTTTTCTATGTCCCTGCATTAATGTCTGCACATCTGGTGGAGCTGTTACATCTTCTAAAGAAAACTCTCATGAGGAAATAATTTCACCTGCAGATGGGTCTAGGGTACCAGTTGGGAAGGGCATAGTGGATCTGTTTCTAAGCGAATGCCATGGCATAGCTTCTGTACAGGTTCTTCAGCTGAGATCAATTTTGGTGCTAAGTGTGGGTGTCTCAGTGGCCTAGATTGCAGGAGTTTATGGCTGAAGGGATCCCCTATGGTGTCAGTTCAATTAGGGCACATAGGCAGCCACAGTGGTTCTGGTGTCCAGGGTGCAGGTGCCCGGATCAGCTATAGAGTGGAGGTTCTAGACTCAGGGTCTCACCACTCTGCTATAGTATCTGGCACTTCAAGTGTAAGGTCACTGTCTCAGGCATGAGTAGATGCAGACTGACCACAGAACTAGAGTCTGTGACTCTGAGGCACACTCCAGCCACTTGGGCATAAGGAGCTAGGTTGTAGCTATGACTCTAATCCAGTTCTGGGGAAGAAGAGGTGCTCCACTCTAATCCAGTTCTGGGGAAGAAGAGGTGCTCCAGAGGTTCAGGCTCCAGGGAACAAAGCACAGCAACAATTCAAGAATCAGAGTCAGTAGGGCACAGTGGCAACTCAGGCCTTGGGGGATGAGGCACCACGTAGTGGTGACTCTGGACCCTGGGATGGTGGGACACAGCAGTACCTCAGGCTCTGTGAGGCTAAGTGCAGTGGCAGTAAGAATCCAAGAATGGTGTGGCATGGTTGTAGCTTGGGTCTTGAGGGGCAGGGGACAGTACAGCAATGACTCCACTACCCAGGGAGGTGGGGTGCCTCAACAGCTCAGGCCCTGGGGACTAGTCCAGTTCCGGGGAAGCAGGGTACTATCGCTGTTTGGCCTGGAAGGTGAGGTGTCCCAGCTCAGTTAGTGCTCTGTTTCCCTGGGACAGAGTGCCACACTGGCCCAGCTCTGAGAGGTGCAGCTACTCAGCTCAGCCAAGACACTGATAACCTCATGAAGCAGGGCACTATTTCAGCTCTGATACCAAGGGGTGTGACTGCCATGGGAGGCAAAGGCACTGTTTCCCTAGGCGGTGGGTGCTGTTTCAGCATAGGTGTCAAGAGGGCAGGGTGCAGCAGTGACTGGGAGGGGAAGGGCACAGCTGTCTGGCTTGGTTTGTATATGGTAAGCCATCAGACAGGGGTGTTCAGTGGTGACAAGCCCTCTCAAATGGAAAGGTGCAATAGCTACTTGCCCCTGGAGCAGAGTACACTCCAGCAATGGTTCCGGTTCCAGGATGGCGCAGCGCAGTAGCCACGCAGGCCAGGAGGGGAGGAGAATACCACTGGCTACATCTCTGGGAGGAGCACAACTGTGTGGACTCCAGGAAGCTCCTTTAGCTGGGCTTGGCACCTGTGAGGACTATAGGAGTCGTCAATGGTGAAGACTGTGACCAGGGTGGTGATGGGGGATGCTGGGTTCCTTTTGCTTACCTTTTCCCCTCAGGTTCCAACTCATCCTGACTGGGGAATAGGATGGCAGAGTAAGTGTTACCTTCCCTTTGCTATACTGCCTTCCTGGGTGTGCATGTGCTACAAGATTTCTGCTACTCCTTTGCTGTACTTTGGCACTCTCCTTTAGTTATTTTCATCAAAATAAAGTTGTTTATTCATCACTTTGGATATCTTGTAGGTGGATGAGTGCAAAGGGCCATCTTGCTGACATCACTCTTTGTTTATATTATTTACAGCCAGTTTCTCACTGAGAAAGTTATTAGGTACTTTTCCCTGTATTAATAAACATAGTTCTTCAGCACTTCAAAATAGGAAGAGTATATAATTGTGGGTTTATACCATGATTTATGGCCAATTTTTTTGTTGGACATTTAGATCATTTCTATTGTCTTTGCAATAAGCCATACTGTAATGAAAACTCTTGTAGCTAAATGTTTATGCATGTTCTTCTTTATTTCTTCAAGATAACTCTTAGAATTAGAACAACTGGGTCACACAATGTAAGGCCTTTGATCCAAGTTGCTAAATAGCCCAATTCGCACTCCCATCAGCAGTCCATTTTTCTCTACACTCATACACACTGAGTATTATTATTTAAAAACATACTTCTCATCATTTTATGGGTGAAAAGGCATCTTGCTGTTTTAATTTGCCTTTCTTATATTAATAGTGAGATTGGAATTTTTCAAGCATTTTTTGTCATTTAAATATTTTTAACTTCCTTCTCATAATCTCCTATTTTCCTGTTTGAGAGGTTTTAGATCCAGATCTTCTAACTCTAAATTCAATGCTGTTTCCTTGAACTCCCAAGGGACATGTGATATGAAAATAAATAGGTGTCCAAGACTGGTCCGTAGGGTGTAGCGTGGTTCTCACCTTTCAGGACCCTTCTCCCTCAGACGCTGCCATAATGTCTGTGTCGCTTTGTTACAGACATATCACCTCATTCAATTCTTACAAGTGTTTTGAGAGGCAGATGGTGTAAACCATGGTGTCTGTACAACAGGGAACAGAGGCACATTGAGGCTAATGGATTTGGCCAAGATCACAAACTATTGCATAAGCCAAGGTAAGCCTTGAACCAGGTTCTCTCAGGGGTCTAGTGGGAAAATTATCTGATAAGCTAATCACACTTCTGTTTAATGACTCTCATAATGTATTATCTTTTCCAGAGTTATTTGCATTTAAATAGAGGAATCTGAGGCAATCTCTATTTAATGTGCTCCATCAAGCCGGGGAGGAGCTATATTAGGATCTGAAGTCTGCCCACCCCTTAAATCACAGTGTGGGTGCCCACCTACTTCATCTATGCCTGGCCCTCACACTTCTCAACATGAGTTGCTTGAAACACTGACTTTGATGATCTGAATATACACAATGTAAGGCCAAAAACAGAAAGAAAATAAGAGGCACCTCTCTCTCTTCCTCTCTTTTTCTCTCTCTCTCTCTCCTTCTCTCTCTCTCTCTCTCTCATTTTTAAACAGTCTTCTATGTTCAGAAAACTGTTTATTCATTTTCTTCACAAATTATTCAGAACCACTCTTCTCTTTTCTCTGAGGTTAGCAAGTTAGAAAGCACCTCTCAGAGATGATCTCTATGCACCTGGAACAATAAGCAGCTGGCTTAAAAGTCATAGAACCCTGAGCAGGGATAGCTCCTCTCACCGACTCACTGTCTGATGAATTCAGGCTTCAGTTTGTCGCAGCTCTCCAATGACCTTATGTGGAAGATCTACTATAGACTCACAGTGGACACCAGGCCTCCTCACCACAGCAGGTGAGGATGACCTGATTACCACCTCTCTGGTGCTCTTTCTGCATGGTGACGTTTCACATTGCACAAAATCAGAAAGATGCACCAAGACATTATCAGCGCACGTTCCTCCCTCACCTTAGATGCTGGCCTTCCACTGACATCACTGCCTTAGGTTTCTCCTTGGGGAAATTCACCTGCAGTGACTTCAAATGTTTTATGAAAGAGACATCTTTGCAATTTTTGGTGATATTTGTATAGAATCTTTTTGTAATATTGTGCTCATGTTCTTTTAATAATGATTGAAGATAATTGCTTATTTCAATGACCATATAGTGCCCTGCCCATATTCCCTCTATTTCTGTACCACTTTTTTGAGGGATTTTCTAAAGCTCTTTGTTGGTACTTTAATGTTTTGTCAATTGACACACACCCATGTTAAGAATCCTGAGACTTGGCCGGGCGCGGTGGCTCAAGCCTGTAATCCCAGCACTTTGGGAGGCCGAGATGGGTGGATCACGAGGTCAGGAGATCGAGACCATCCTGGCTAACATGGTGAAACCCTGTCTCTACTAAAATACAAAAAACTAGCCGGGCGACCTGGCGGGCGCCTGTAGTCCCAGCTACTTGGGAGGCTGAGGCAGGAGAATGGCGTGAACCTGGGAGGCGGAGCTTGCAGTGAGCTGAGATCCAGCCACTGCACTCCAGCCTGGGCGGCAGAGCAAGACTCCGTCTCAAAAAAAAAAAAAAAAAAAAAAAAAAGAATCCTGAGACTTGGATACAAAATCAATGTGCAAAAATTGCTAGCATTCCTATACATCAACAACAGGCAAGCCCCAAGCCAAATCACAAATGAACTCCCATTCACAATTGCCATAAAAAGAATAAAATACCTAGGAATACAGCTAACAAGGGAAGTGAAGGACCTCTTCAAGGAGAACTACAAACCACTGCTCAAGGAAATGAGAGAGGACACAAACAAATGGAAAAACATTCCATGCTCATGGATAGGAAGAATCAATATCATGAAAATGGCCATACTGCCCAATGCATTTTATAGATTCCATACTATTCCCATTAAACTACCATTGACATTCTTCACAGAACTAGAAAAGCTATTTTAAAATTCATATGGGACCAAAACGCCTGAATAGCCAAAGGCAATTCTTTATTTTTATTTATTTATTTATTTTTGAGATGGAGTCTCCCTCTGTCACCCAGACTGGAGTGCAGTGGCCTGATCTTGGCTCACTGCAATCTCCACCTCCTGGGTTCAAGCAATTCTCCTGCCTCAGCCTCCCCAGTTAGCTGGGACTACAGGTGTGCACCACCACGCACCTGGCCAGCCAAAGGCAATTCTAAGAGAAACACACACACACATGCGCGCGCACACAACCAAAATAAAACTGGAGGCATCATGCTACCCAACTTCAAATTATATTACAGGGCTACGGGAACCAAAACAACATGGTACTGTTACAAGAACAGGCATATAGACCAATGGAACAAAATTCAGAACCCAGAAATAAGATTGCACACGTACAGCCATCTGATCTTTGACAAACCTTACAAAAACAAGCAATGTGGGAAAGGATTCCCTATTTAATAAATGGTGCTGGGAAAACTGCCTAGCCATATGCAGAAAATTGAAACTGGACTCCTTCCTTACACCTTGTACAAAAATCGACTAAAGATGGATTAAAGACTTAAATGTAAAACCCAAAACTATAAAAACCCTAGAAGAAAACTAAGCAATGCCATTCAGGACATAGGCACAGGTAAAGATTTTGTGACAAAGATGCCAAAAGCAATTGCAACAAGAGCAAAAATAGACAAATAGGATCTAATTAAACTAAAGAGCTTCTGGACAGCAAAAGAAACTATCAACAGAATAAACAGACAACCTACAGAATGGGATAAAATTTCTGCAATCTATGCATCTGACAAAGGTCTAATATCCAGCGTCTATAAGAAACATAAACAAATTTACAAGAAACAAACAAACCCCATTACAAAGTGGGCAAAGGACATGAACAGACACTTCTCAGAAGAAGACATTTACGTGGCCAAGAAACATGGAAAAAAGTTCAACGTTACTGATCATTAGAAAAATGCAAATCCAAACCACAGTGAGATATCATCTCACACCAGTCAGAATGGCTACTATTAAAAAGTCAAAAAACAACAGATGCTGGAGAGGTTGTGGAGAAAAAGGCATGCTTTTACACTGTTTGTGGCAATGTAAATTAGTTCAACCACTGTGGAAGGCAGTGTGGCAATTCCTCAAAGACCTAGAGGCAGAAATACCACTAGACCCAGCAATCCTTTTACTGTGTATATACCCAAAGGAATATAAAGCTTTCTATTATAAAGACATATGCACGTGTACATTTATTGCAGGACTATTCACAATAGCAAAGATATGGAATCAACCTAAATGCCCATCAATGATAGGCTGGATAAAGAAAATGTGGTACATATACACCATGGAATGCTATGCAGTCATAGAAAGGAATGAGATCATGTCCTTTGCAGGGACACGGATGGAACTGGAGGCCATTATCCTTAGCAAACTAACACAAGAATAGAAAACTAAATACTGCATGTTCTCACTTATAAGTGGAAGCTGAATGATGAGAACACATGGACAGATTGTGGGGGTGGGTGTGGAACAACACACATTGGGGCCTGTCAGAGGCTTTGGGAGGGTAAGAAAAGGGAGAGGATCAGGAAGAATAACTAGTGGACACTGGGCTTAATACCTAGGTGATGGGATGATCTGTGCAGCAAACCACCACAGCACACATTTACTTATGTAACAAACCTGCACATCTTGCACATGTTCCCCTGAACTTAAACGTTGGAAATAAATTAAAACAAAAAGAATCCTGAGCCTTGAGGTAGACTGATAACATTATGAGTTTTTTCTTCTTGTGAAGTCATGAGGATTGACACACAGTTACTCAAAATTGGCTGATGATTGCAGGAAGGAAGGGGGTCACTGATCCATACTTTGATTATTAATACAGTTAACTTTTTTATCCAGTGATGGAGTAACCATGGTCAAGGTAAGGAAGGACTAGGAGCAATCTCACATCTCCAGGATAAACAATCAGATGGCAGATAATAACTACTAATTGACACCTCTCATGTATGTGTGTGTGTGTGTACAGAGTAACAGGGAGCTCGTACTATCTGTATAAGTTAGCTGACTCATCTTGCAGCTCTTCATGATCCACAGGTTTTTTTTCTCCATCAAACGGTGATAATAATTCCTGCCTTATAAACGTAATAGGTGAAAGTTAAGTTTAACATGGAAGGACTTTGAAAAGCAGATAATGCTATACAAATGCAAAGGGCTTTTTTTCCTGCTGTATATTGGAGTGAATGGGCTCCTACAGGGATCCAGAGCACATGGTTAGCAGGTCTGCTGGAGCTGGAAAACTGACACATCAGGTGTAGAGCTGTAAGGCCCCATCCTGAAGCACCTACACCTTTGAAGAAGACATTTCAAAAGCTAGAATGACAGGTGCCTGAGAATCGATTTTTAAAACACAGCTCTTTTCAAGCAAGAAAGGAGCCTACATAATTTGTTTCAGAGAAAGACATGTCCTAGCTGCAAGAGTCAGCTCCTCTGGGTGTCTTGGGATATTTCACATTCATGGGCACAGGGGTTAGAGCTGCCCAGGTGAGTGGGCATGGCACGGCAGGCAGATGTTCCTGCTGGAGCCAGAACCATACTTTCCTCTTATTTTGTCAGAAACAATGTGTTATTTTGGTAACTTTATTTTCCACACTGTGGCTTCCCATGTAATTATTGATTGCAATTAGGTATTCCGTCTTGCATAATTAACTATCTGTGCCTCTGAAATATATTAAAATAAATGATCACAAAAGTCCATGCTGAAAAGCCTCCATCCAAAGAATAAACCCAGGCTTTCTACCTACCTGACAGTGTGTCTGAATCAGGCAAAAACCAAATTTAAACATCTTGGTTCCGTCTCCATCTGCGATACACATGAATGAAATTCAGCATTAGCAAGCAGAGCAAACTGTCTTTGTTGGCTTTTCTTTGTCATTTTAAGCTATAGTTTTTAAATTCTGGTTTGTGCAGACATCGAAATAAAACCTCTCTATGGCATGAAAAAAGAAGTGATGGATGGATCAGTGTCCAAGGATGATCCTAAAATCCAACTTAACTAACCAGTACACAAGGTAGCTGCAAGGTCCTGCTTTTTCTCTACATCAAATTTATTCTTGTGCCCAGAGGAAAAAACTAGCAAGGCATACTCGAGTGAGAGCTTTGCATTTTATACACATCTATATTAACCAGGATACTTTTGATTGCAAGTGACAGAAACCCAATTCCAGGCAGCTTAAGCAAAGATGGGAATTTATTGGTAAGTTACTGGGGTATCTCAGAGAATAAAAATGAGCTGCAAGACTGTGTGAAGCTCAGAGACTGGAACTGGCAACTTGATGACACCAAGGATCTGTATATCTCTATTCATCTCTCGTCCTTGGTTTTCTCCCTGTCTTGGCTTCATTCTCTTGTAGAGCAGGCACGTCTTCTCTGTGTGGCTGTGATCACTACTGGGATCTCATTTCTGTAGCTTTTGTCAAAGGAAAAGGAGTGTCTTCCATGTTAGTTCTGTTAAGAAAAACAACAGTGAAATTCTGTGAGTGACCTAGATTGGGTCAAGTACCCCTATCACCCCAGACCTGTTGCTGGCTTGAGGAGCAGGGAAAGGTACTCGACTGGTCCATCTTGGATCATATACTCTGCCCTGTGCAGGGAACAAGGTTTGTGACCAGAAGAAGGTGACAGTAGGGACAGGGGAAGCATGCTGCATAGATGGCAGCGGTAGCTCCGGAGAATCCATACATGATGGGATGCACATTTGAGGAGCATCTCCAGGACCTGAGAGAATAACCCAAAGTATACAGAAGCGAGACTATTCTGTATAAAACCTTAGATTTTTGTTTTCCATTCCTGGAACTTGTGTTTTCTCTCATGACCAGGACCCTTTATTCTCCAGTGAGGCTATGTGGAAATGCATAAAAATTTCTTGTCAAATTATTTTCTGAAGAAACCCAGTATCAAAATCCCAGATATGTGGCAGGGAGTGGTGATGGTGAGGATAGTCAAAGCCTCGGGGGACAGGGGTGAGTGCTGACGCCTTCTTGGCTTCAAGTCAAGCAAGACAGCTGTGGAAGAAAGAACGTTGGTTATCTTAGATATCTCAGTCATAAGAAGGTCCATGTCTTATCTTCCTCTCGTTTCACTTAAAGATTGAAGATTGTTTGTTTTGTTTTGTTTTGTTTTTAGAGACAGAGTCTTGCCCTGCCGTCCAGAGCGGAGTGCAGTGGCAGGATGAAAGCTCACTGCAGCCTTGAACTCCTGGGCTCAAGTGATCCTCCCACCTCAGTGTCCTGAGTAGTTAGGATTACAGGTGCACACAAATGTACTCGTCTAATTTATAAAAAAGACATCGCAGAGACAGGGGTTTTGCTGTGTTGCCCAGGCTAATCTTGAACAGGCTTCAAGTGATCCTGCTCCCTTGGCCTCCCAAAGGATTGGGATTACAGGTGTGACCCACTGTGCCTGGCCACTAAGATCATTTGTGAAGAGGAATTTTATCTCTTTCTCTAGATAAATAGATAGCTAGACAGACAGACAGGCAAAAGTGAATGCTCAATGATAGTGCCCCAAATAAATGTCCAACAATCATCACAAACCCAACAGAGGACTCCGGGTGTTTCTATTGGACTATAAATTAATTGTCACATTGTCTGATTTGTTCCATGGCTATTCCCAGTGTCTTAGCTTAGTATCCGCAGAAAGCAAGGCCTGAGGCAAAGCTCACGTGTTACCTCTTTATTAGGGAGTAAAATCACAGGGACAAGGGGAGCGAGCCAGAGAAGGAGGGAGAGCTGTGGTAAGTTGGCCACTACTTGGTAAGGGTAACTGGTTGCTCTATTGCATGGGGCCATCTTCTTCAAGACCAAATAAAAAGATAATCCTTAGCGTCATCCATCTGATTGAGTAAGGGAAGAGAGTTTCTACCAGATTCCATCTCTCACTGGCCTAACCTTTGACCTACAGGGCATGAATGGCCTTGTACTTTGTAGCCTGGGTGTTCATGCCTCAGTGTCAAATGAGGGTGTCCCAGGATAATGAAGCTAGCGGTGGGTGCTACAGGCCCAAGACAAACCACTGTCGGGTCATGTGCCTGTGAGGCTGAGGTTGAGTTGGGCTGAGCTGCTCATCACAGTGCTGGCTGGGGCTGGAACAAGTGACCCAAGGCCCCGAGACAAAGGCTCCGACACAGGTGAGAGCAAGAGGACAGAAGGGATATGTGGAAAACACCTGTTTCCTTCAGAATCAGAATTTCAAACCTAAGAGAGACCTTTGAGATACTTTTCAGGTAAGCAAATTAAAACCCAGAGACTGTAAGAAACTTGCTAAGAAACTCACAGCCAATCACTCCAGTTAGTGATAGAGCTTAGAAAGTGCCCCGCTCCCAACTCTTTCATTTCGTTGCTTCTTCATGGCTCCCCCAACATCAGACCCCCAACTTGCGAACATTTATGGCAAAATTTCCCAAATGCCTGATGAGGTGAGAAGCAAGTCAACACCTCCTAAATATGCATGAGCTGTTTAACGGTTCAGTCTCAGTGGGTAGCAATATGTCTATCAGGATCTATTTATTCTCATTACTTCAGTGCTGTTCTGGAGTGATGCATTATAAACAATTTATGGTGTGTTGACAGGACAGATGAATGCTAGGAGAATAGGCTGAAGGGGAGAAAATCTCACTTTGGCAAACGGAATGTAGAGGTGTGACTCTGAGCAGGCGGAAGGAAGAGAATGTGATGGTTCGCGCACTTAGCCGTTTCTGTGCCAGCCCTGTAGTTTTGTGCCACAGATTCTGCTTGCATTGCGTGTCTTCACAACAGAACCTGCAGAATCTCCCCTTCCCCAAAGGACAGCCCTACAGCTGGGGAGGTGCAGTTTTCAGCAGCCTGTAAGCATGAACACCCTTGTATTCCTGATGCCTTAGTGACTTGTGGACTTTGGATGGAGATGTCAGTTTGTTCACTAAGCCCCAAAATCATCTCACTCAAGTTTTTGGTGAAGATTAAGTTTCTGAACGTCAAGGCTAAAAGCTGTGGCTATGATGTTTGATCATTTAGAGCTGCTGCTTTGGAAAGTGTGTCTGAGATGAGAGCCAGTAAATGGCGGGCATTCTCTCCGGCGACAGGCATCTGTCCTTCTCTGCCATTTGGAACGATTGTCTATGTTTAATGCTTACCCAGAATCGGGGCAGGACACTGCTTTCCTCTTAACCCTACATACCTCGCCTATAAAAGCCCCAGACAAGTTTTAAAAAATCTTATTCAGCTTCTTTTTTCTCCCTAGTATACTACATTATGGAAAAAACGTGTTAAATACCTGTTAGGTGTTATCCATTTTTTACAAAGGAGGAAAAAGACGTAAAATGGGGTTAAGAAATTTGCTTAAGGAGACAAAGGTGGCACGCGTTAGAATCTGAAGTCGAAGTCGGATTGCTTGGATTCCCCGTCTGGCTTTCAGCACTATCCTGCCCCCACATGACCTTGCGAAATGGTGTTTCCCTCTCAGTGCTTTGTACTCCTCATCTATAAAAGGCAGATTCAGATAAATTGCCTACATACCTTAAAGGCGGGCTCTGAGGATAAAATAAATGGTTGTAAATCTGAAAGCACATTGAAAAATGTTACAAGATGTGAGGAAGACAAAGGAAGAACTTCCCCCCTTTGTTGTTATTGCTGTTGATTTGTTTTGCTCCAAATTCATTTTTTTCAATGTCATTTATTTAATTTTTATTATTTCTTTTTAGACAGAGTCTCTGTTGCCCAGGCTGGAGTGCTATGGCATGATCTCGGCTCACTGCAATCTCTGCCTCCCTGGTTCAAGTGATTCTTCTGCTTCAGCCTCCCAAGTAGCTGGCGCCACAAGTAAGCACCACCACGCCTGGCTAATTTTTTTTTTTTTTTAATAGAGACGGGGTTTTGACATGTTGGCCAGGCTGGTCTTGAACTCCTGACCTCAAATGATCCACTCACCTCAGCCTCTTGAAGTTCTGGGATCACAGACATGAGCCACTGTGCCCGGACTATTTTTAATTTTAGATCCAGGAGTCCACGTGCAGATGTGTATGGTATAATGCTGGGGTTTGGGCTTCTATTGAACCCACCACTCAAAGACAGTGAACATAGTACCCAATAGACAGTTTTTTAAACCTTGACTCCTTCCCACTCTCCCTCATTTCGGAGTCCTCAGTGTCTATTGTTTCCATCTTTATGTCCATGTGTACCCATTGTTGAGCTCCCACTTACGAGTGAGAACATGTGGTATTTTGATTTTCTGTTTCCACATTAATTCACTCAGAATAATGGCCTCCAGCTGCATCCATGTTGCTGTAGAGGACATGATTTTCTTCTTTTTCACGGCTGCATACTATTCCATGGTGTAGCTGGACCACTTTTTCTTTATTCAATACACTGTTGATGGGTACATAGGTTGATTCCATGACTTTTCTATTGTGAACAGTGTGATGATAAACATATGAATGTGGATGTCTTTTTAATAGAGTGATTTCCTTTCCTTTGGGTAGATATCAAGTAGTTTGACTGCCGAGTTTAATGATAGTTCCATTTTTTGTTCTTTGAGAAATCCTCCGTACTGTTTTTCATGGGGTTGAATGAATTTACATTCCCACCAAAAGTGTATAAACATTCCCTTTTCTCCATGGCCTTGCCAACATTTGTTATTTTTCACTTTTTAATAATAGCCACCCTGACTGGTGTGAGATGGTACCTCACTGTGGTTTTAATTTGCATTTTTGTGATGATAGGGATGTCATCACTCCAAATTCTTGAGTGTTAGTTGGGTGGTCGCACCACATGATTTCTCAGATCTACCACACTATGAACTACAGTGTGAACTACAGATCTACTGTGAGTGTGAACTACAGTGTTCTGAAGAAACACACATACGCATATATGCATTTGATCTGAGGAATCCTGTGAAAAGACAAGGATGATGCCCTTTTATTTCAGGGCAAACTTGAATCTTCTGCAGACTTATTGCCCAGAGCCGGTGAATGAACTGCTCTATACTGCAGAGCAAGCAAGGGGCTGAGCTGAGCTCCCCATCGGCCCATGTCCTTTTGTACATATCACACAGTCTGGTTGTGCCCCAAATAAATTACGGTGTAAGCAAATCTTGGCATCAGTGCTGGTGGTGTGTGCTGGGCAGGTTCCTAGGGCTTGGGGCAAAGGGGAGAGGATTCTGTAGATTTCCTTGTCGGCTCTTTTTTCACTCCTATGCTGCCATCCACCTCTCTGAAGCACCTTTTCCACTTTCTCAGCCTTGGGTTTTGTTCTCCTCTCTTTTTCTACAGTACCCAACTCCAGAGTGACACACATCGAGAGAGGGAAGAAGAAATCACAGCAATCCCATGTTGTTATCTAAACATTTTCTTGATTTGGTTATTGTACCTGTACTTGCAACAATTTTTAACTGTTGATATTTATGTTGTATAAACAATTGAATGGCTTTCAAGGGGCACTAAGAAAGACTTCAAACAGTCAAGTTCACCTGCAAATGTATGCTTCTCATGAGCCGAAGCTGACTGATGGGTCTATAGGTGTTCATTAGATCAGTGGTCAGTATACTATTTGTTAAAGGGCCTGATAGTAAATATTTTAGGCTTTGCAGGCCATATGGTCTCTTGTCACAACTATTCAGCTCTGCCACTGCAGCATGAAAGCAGCCATAGACAATATGTAAATGGATAAACGTGATTGCATTCCACTAAAACTTTATTTACAAAAACAGGTGGCAGGCCAGATGTAGCCCATGGGACAAAATTTTCCGACTCTGCCTTATTCTGTCTAGTTTAGTAGATGCTTCAAAATTTCCATGCTAAAACTTTAAACTATTTGTGCTTGAAGTTATATGTGACAATTTCTTAAGGAGTGAGATTGTAATTATAAAATTATTATCCTATATTGCTATGCATAGTGTGAATAGTCACTCAATGACAGTAATTACTTTTTGGTAAAAGCAAGCTTTTTCCTTGTGAACGAGATAGAATATTTGGCAATTATCTAAAAAATGTTGGAGACAACTAGACAGTGTTTCTGCAAACTCTGGGTTAAAAAAAAAGCACCCTAATTTTGCCTGAATTATTTAGACTGACTAGTGAGACTTAGCTGAGGAGTTAAGCATCAAATTTGGCAGAACTCTCCTTTTTACTTTCCAAAGCCAATAATCTACAAACTCCAGCCATGTACCTTATGTCTCAGGCTGGGCAGGTGTGATTTAGGAAGCGACAGTCCTGCTTTTGGGCAGCAATTGTTTCTGACGCTCACCAAAGCCAATTTTCACTCCTCTGCTGCTACATCTGTTTCCACAGAAATGGACACCAGCTCAGCTAAAACAAGGTAACTGAAGTTTTAAAACAGAGATTATTTGGACTCTCAGTTTCTATGAAAATCACAGTTAGCAATCGATCACTGTTTAGATCGTGATTTCTTTTTTCATCTCCGAGATAAGATACCAGACTTCGTGCAACAGTTTTGTCTGTCAAATGGGGATGATAATAGAACCTGCCTTATAAGAACATCACGTGGGTTAAATGAGGTTAGCACAGGGTCTGACATTTGATAACTCTCCAGATGACTAAAGACAAGTGATAAATTACGGTTTATTCCATAGCTATTAAAAATAGTATTATGGAGTGTGATGAATAGCAGGTAAACTTTTTTTTTTTTTAATTGAGACGGAGTCTGGCTCTGTCGCCCAGGCTGGAGTGCAGTGGCCGGATCTCAGCTCACTGCAAGCTCCGCCTCCTGGGCTTACCCCATTCTCCTGCCTCAGCCTCCAGAGTAGCTGGGACTACAGGCGCCCGCCACGTGGCCTGGCTAGTTTTTTGTATTTTTTTTAGTAGAGACGGGGTTTCAACGTGTTAGCCAGGATGGTCTCGATCTCCTGACCTCGTGATCCACCCATCTCGGCCTCCCAAAGTGCTGGGGTTACAGGCTTGAGCCACCGCACCCGGCCACAGGTAAACTTCTTACATTAAAAGTTAAGTGAAAATCAGGCCAGGCACAGAGGCTCATGCCTGTCATGCTAGTCCTTTGGGAGGCTGAGGCAGAAAGATTGCTTGAGGCCAGGAGTTAGAAACCAGCTTGGGCCTCGAACCCAAGACCACATCTCTACACAAAAGATAAAAATTAGCCAAGTGTGGGTGAAGTGCAGTGGCTCATGACTGTAATCCCAGCACTTTGGGAGGCCGAGGTGGGCATATCACATGAAGTCAGGAGTTTGAGATCAACCCGACCAACATGGAGAAACCATGTCTCTACTAAAAATACAAAATTAGTACATAAATAAAAATAAAAATACAAATGATGGTGCATGCCTGTAATCCCAGCTACTTGGGAGGCTGAGGCAGGAGAATCGCTTGAACCTGGGAGGCAGAGGTTGTGGTGAGCCGAGATCATGCCACTGCACTCCAGCCTGGGCAACAAAAGCGAAACTCCATCTCAAAAAAAAAAAAAAAAAAAAAAAAAAAAAAAAAAAATTAGCCAAGTGTGGTGGTATGCACCTGTAGTTCCAGTTACTCTGGAGGCTGAAGTGGGAGGGATGCTGAGCCCAGGAGTTTGAGGCTGCAGTGAAGTATGATCATGCCACTGCACTCCAGCCTGGGTGACAGAGCAAGACCCTGTCTCTTAAAAATATTAAGCAAAAGAAAACGATAAAATAATCCTATGCTCTTTTCTCAATAACAAAATATGCACAGAGAAAATTAGAAATAATGCTGTAAATGGGAATCTCATTAGTAAACTCAAATTATTTTCATCTTTGCAAAGTAAGTCTATGTTCAACGTTTAATACTAGCTTCTAGCATTATGAATTGGTTTATGTGACTACATTTTGTGAGTGGTTGATTTTTGTATGATTTGAATGTTGCAAAGAGAACCTGTAAGTGTGTTTACTATGAGCAAAAAGCTGTTTTTTGTATATACAGTATAAAATGCTGTTTTGAATTCAATCACTTAATAGCATTTCCCACGGGATCTAAAATGCCTTAAAGTAAAATGAAATGAGCATTCTGTGTTGTTTTGGGCAGGGATGAATTCTGCTGGGCAAGACTGGGGTTCCCAGTTTCCTCCACCTGCAGGATGCAGCAAGTGGACTAAGTCCCAGTGGTATTACCAGTGGAATTTGTTGTCTTACCTACTTGTGGCTGGGCTTAGAAGGTGGTCCTAAAAGTAAGAGAAGTGACATGACTGCTGCTACAAAAAGTAGTTGGAAAACGTTTTCTATTAAGGAGGAAATTAATTTTGTTCTCTTTGTCTTTCCTGAAATCTGATTCACTCAGTGATTGCCCACTGTGATATTTTAGTTGGGAGTACAATGCGTCCTCTTTTCTTCCCCTTCCCCTACCATACTCTCTCTCTCTCCCTCTCTAGCGTACTATATTTTAGACAAATTAAATGACATTTTTTAGAGTTCCTCTCTGAACAACGTGAAATAGAAATTAGAGAACTGTTAAAATACAAAACTTTCAAATACTGACAAAGTGCTCTCATGTATTGTTGGTTGAAATGACCTAATACTTCTTTTTTTACAAAAAAAATATACATTCAACTTTTAGATTCAGGAGATACATGTGCAGGTTTGTTACATGGGTAAATTGCTTAATATTGGGGTTAGAAGTGCAATTGATCCCATCACCCAGGTACTGAGCCTAGTAGCCAATTCATCACTTGCCCCCACTCTCTCCTCCCTTTACTAGTCTCCAGTGTCTGTTTTTGCCATTTTTATGTCCATGAGTACCAAATGTTTAGCTTCCACTGATAAGTGAGAACATGTGGTATTTGATTTTCTGTTGCTACATTAAATCACATGGGATAATGGCCCCCAGATCCATCTATGTTGCTGCAAAGGACATGATTTCATTCTTTTTATGGCTGCATAGTATTCCATGGTGTATATGTACCACATTTTCTTTATCCAGTCCACCATTGATGGGCATCTAGGTTGATTCCATGACTTTGCTATTGTGAACAGTGTTGCGGTGAACACATGAGTGCGTGTGTCTTTTTTGGTCGAACGATTTTCTTCTGAATATATACTTAATAATGGGATTGCTGGAAATGACCCAATATTTCTGAAGAACAATAACGTAAAACATATCAAGAGTCTCAACAACGTTTGTACCTTTCAATTCGCTGATTACTCTTCCAGGAATTTATCCTGAAAAAACAATCCAGAATGTTGGCATGGATGTTCCTTGAAGTCTTACTTTTCCATCCAAAGAGGAAAAACTGAAACTAACTCCAATGCCCATAAGGGGCGAAAAATTTAGTGAATTATAGTAGATGGGACTTTGTGCAATCATTAAAGATGTTCATAAAGTTTTCTTATATAAATAAATCTTTACATCATAATTAATTTGAAAACCAAGATTTTAAGTTGCAAATATAGTCTACTCATATCTATGTAATGACATAACATATAAATATACAATGTATACAACGGAAAGAAATAGCCCAACAAGAGGCTCATTTATTTTAAAGTTAATGTTTAATTATATAAAATGTATGAGTACATTTTTATTTAAAAAAATTAAAATATTACACTAACGCTCAATCCCTTTCAACAACCATGCCCAGTTCTACCTACCTGTCCTTCCATTCTAAGATAAACACCTGGTGTTTGTTTGGTTATTGGATTTTTAAAACAATCTTCTTTATACTTTTATATTTTCCCCAATTTTCTATATTTCTATAATAGCATATGTTACTTTTAGAGTGTATATATATTTATGAGGTCAGAAGATAATTTCAAAGAAAAGTGAAAATAAAACAATCATATGATGTCATTTCACACCCATCAAAGTGAAAATTTGTTTTAAAATCTGATGACACTATTTGCTTGCAAGGATGTAGGAAAGGAGTGAGGAATGCTAAACCATTTCCAGAACAACTGTTAATTGATACAACTACTTTAGAAAGCAATTTGGTAAAACACAGGATATATCTTTCTACTCAACAATGACACCTTTAGGTATATGTCCTGGAGAAACTCTCACACGTGGACAAGGAAACACGTACAGGGATGTTCATTACAACATTACTTGCAACAGTAAAAATCCAGAAGTAAACTAAATATTCATCAATAGGGGACTAGATATAGCAGTTGCTATATTTGTATTATTTAGAGCTATGTGATAATATAGAATTAGATGAAATATTACATTGTTAATAATATAGTCTGATACAATTTCTGTAAAATTTAGAAATACACAAACCACTTTCAATTCCTATTAAGGTGGAGTAAGCACATTCTATTCTATTCTGTTTTTCCCACGGAATGCAACTAAAAGTCTTGAAAAGAATATGTGGGGCAACTATCTGAGTACTGAAAAGTAAATGTGGATCAGGCAGACTGGGGAGAAAATCTGAACTTGAAATATGGCTGATGTAGCTGTGAAGTCCCTGCCATTTCCCCCTCTATATATTCTGGCGTTAACTCAAAGTCAAGAGAATCCTGGAACAGCTCACTAAATGTGGGCGGGGGGGG
>NW_016803195.1:302117-303372 GCF_001698545.2 Rhinopithecus bieti
GGGGGCGGGGCAGGGCGGGAAGTCAGGCTGGGCGCAGTTGCTCATGTCTATAATCCCAGCACTTTGGGAGGCCGAGGTGGGCGGATCACTTTAGTTCAGGAGTTCAAGACCAGCCCAGGTAACATAGTGGGACTCCGTCTCTACCCAATAAAATTTAAAAAACAGCCAGGCATGGTGGTACACACCTGTTGTCCCAGCTACTCAAGAGGCTGAGGTAGGAGGATTTCTTGAGCCCAGAAGGTGGAGGTTGCAGTGAGCCAAGCTCATGCTACTGCACTCCAGCCTGGGTGGACAGAGGAGGATCCTATCCCAAACACAAGCAAGCAAGCAAGCTAGCTAGCTTCGAGGGAACCCCTTTCTAGTTAGAGAAGTAGGCAGAGGAGCCCTTAGCAGACAGAAAGAGCAGAGAAGATGTGGGAAATTTTTGTGTGTTTTTTATTTCTCTCCTTATTCCTGAAAGTTCCCAGTGGCAATGATGGCAGCAGTGGCCAGGCCAGCACCTAAAATTCTAAGGAACATAAATCCTTCTCTCTGGCTATAACTGCTGTCTGAAGAATTGGGGACATCCTCATTGTTTTTTTCTCTCTCTAGACTCAATCCACTTGACCTCTGAGGTGGACCCAATGGTGGGAAGTGCACAGCAATTTAGGGAGACTAAAGCCCAGGGTTTCTAGCCAGAGGACAGGAAAGGAGCTCCCAGGAGAGAGTGTAGAGATCAGATTGTGGAGAGGGGAAAGCTTGAGAAAAGGATCCCATGAGGTTGTGGATGAACCCATGGGTTCAGTCCCTAAGCTGCACATGCTGATTGTAAACAGCATGCTAATGATTTTGAGAACTGAACTATAGGGGTAGACCACCACCCTAGTCTCCAGTGGGCCTATGTGTGGGTGACACACACACAGCATATGTCTGAATAGCATTGCAAATAATTTAAAAACAGAACTGACGTTGGAACTACAGTTGATCAAAGCTTGTGGCTGATCCTAATTGGGTCTATTGCCTCCTAAACATAAATAAACAAACAAATAAGTATCCTCCATAGGATTTAAATAGGACTGGGAGTCTCAACACAATATTCAAAATGTTCAGTATACAATTTGAAATTATTCAATATACAAAATACCAGAAAAAATAAAACACTATGCAAGAAAGACCACAAATGCCTTCTCCAAGATGATTCCAATGTCAGAATTATTAGACAAAATCTTTATTTTTTTATTTTTTTTAATTTAAAAAAAAATTTTTTTTATTATAC
>NW_016803195.1:307565-312620 GCF_001698545.2 Rhinopithecus bieti
CCAGGTGAGGCGATGCCTCGCCCTGCTTCAGCTCTCGCTGATCGGGCTGCAGCAGCTGACCAGCACCAATTGTCCGGCACTCCCCAGTGAGATGACCCCAGTACCTCAGTTGAAAATGCAGAAATCACTGGTCTTCTGTGTCGCTTGCGCCGGGAGTTGGAGACTGGAGCTGTTCCTATTCGGCCATCTTGCTCCACCCCCCAAAACATACCCGACATAATCTTTAAAGTGGCTATTAAAACCATGCTCCAAGAAGTAAGGTTGAATGATCTTGAAACAAATGAAAAGTTTCAGCAAAGAAACACAGCTATAAAACAAAAAAGAGCCAAATGGAAGTTTTAGAACTATTTAGAATATAAACGTATATACTGAAATAAAACATTAACTTAATATCCTTGGTAGCAGAATGGAGATTACAAAGGAAAGAGTATGTGATCTTGAAGATAGATAGGGAAGACCCAGTCTGAAAGACAGAGGAGAAAAAGATTAAAAAATAAAATTCCCCATGAGATAATATCAAAAGGTCTAACACTTACATCATTGGAGTTTCTAAAAAGCAGAAGAAGAAATGTGAATAAAATGTTTGAGGAAACGTATTTTATGTTGACAACTTCCCAAATTTGGCAAAAGATATAACTTTACAGATTCAAGAACCTCAGCAAACCTCAGACAGGACAAACTCAAAGAAATATACACACAAACACTTCATAATTAGACTGATAAAATCTAAAGATGAAAAAATTGTGAAAGCAGCCAGAGAAAGACAGACATAAGTAAGTTGAATAACTTTAGATTTCTCATTGGAAACCATGGAGACCATAAAGCAGTGGAACAATATTTTTTAAGTGCTCAAAGATCCAGAATTCTGTATCCAGTGAAAATATCTTTCTTGAATAAAGATTTAAAAAGGACACCCTTGGGTGAAGGAAAATTAAGATAATTCATTGCCAGCGTACCTGCTCTAAAAGATATGTAAAAATAAGTTTATGTTTGTCAAGTGGAAGAAAAATGATACTAGAAAGAAATTCAAGGTTAAAGTAAGAACAACAGAAAAGCTTTGTTGGCAAATGTAATAGACTGTTTTCTCCCTTTAAGTTTTTAAGTCAAGATATGAATGATGGTTGAAAGTAAAAATTGTAAGGCCGGACACAGTGGCTCATGCCTGTAATCCCAGCACTTTGGGAAGCTGAGGCAGGCAGATCGCCCGAGGTCAGGAGTTTGAGACCAGCCTGGCGAATATGGTGAAACCTCGTCTCTTACTAAAAATACAAAAATTAGCCAGATATGGTGGTGAGTGCCTGTAATCTCAGCTAATTGGGAGGCTGAGACAGGAGAATTGCTTGAACTCAGGAGGTGGAGATTGCAGTGAGCCGAGGCCCAGCCCATTGCTCTCCAGCCTGGGCAACAAGAGTGAAACTCTATCTCAAAAAAAAATTGTAACGTTGTCCAGTAGAATTTTCAATATACATCGATACACTACATATAATTGCAGGATAAAGAGGGAAGGGTAAAGGGATCTGTAGGGTGGTAAAGTTTTGACATTCCAAATGAAGTGATAAATACTAATTCTAAGTAGACTGTGAAAATTTAAGTTCAGTTGATTCTTGTTACTTAGTAGTTTTGTTCTATAAAATCTCCATGAACATCGAATTAGCAAATATTAAACGATTACTCCTAGGGTTAGGTTCCTGTAAGCCTTTGGTCACAAAATTTTTAGCAACTGATTAATACATAACCTTGCTTTATGTATGTTTCTGTTTAAAGGTGCTTTATTTAATATATTTTGTTGATTCACTGACATTGAACTCACAGCCAGCAGCACTTCAGCTTGTTCCTGAATAAAGCTGAACTAACACACATCTTTTCTTTGTAAGACACAGCACAATCTTCTTGTGCTTAAGGACACAAGACAGCACTTCAGGATTGGAGGCCATTTTAAATATTGAATTTACAAAAAAGAAAGCATAAAAGTGTGAAAAACGTGACACTAAGTAGACCATGAAAAGGATAGTTGGCTACATTATGAAAGCTGAAACAAGGAAGTGACTGTCACCTGGTTCAACTTCAGCTGAGAATGTCCTCATTGAGTGACTCAAACTTGTCACCATTCTATGCATGTCTGCAAAGGACTGCAAAAGAGCCTGCCACAAATACTGACTCTGTGGTTAACAAATTTTAGTTAGTAGGGGAATTCACAAATACAAAATTCATAAATAATGAGGATCAGATGTATGTTTATTATAATCCCTAGAGCAGACACTTTAAATTATATAATAAGACACAGTGAAAGCAGTAGTTATATCTCAAAACAATAATATTTTCAAATCACCAGAAAAATACCACAGTTCCAAATTTGTATGTTCCTAAAAACATAGCCTCAAAATGTATAAAGTAAATTATGACAAAGCTAGAATAATAAATGAAAATCTATAATCATAATGGGGGATTTAAAAGTATCTTTCCTTCTGCAACTGCTTGAAAAGGCAGGCAAAAAATCAGTAAGAATAAACAATATTTAAATAACCGGTGTTTTCTAAAGATTAAAAGACTACACTCAAAAATGCAAAATATTTATTCTTTTCAATCATACACAAATCATTTGTAATAATTTACCATTTTCAGTTATTCATTTGCATTAATGACCCTTTAAAAAGTGCGGTGGCTCATGCCTGTTATTCCAGCACTTTGGGAGGCCGAGGTGGGCAGATCGTTTGAGGCCAGGAGTTTGAGACAAGCCTGGCCAACATGGCAAAACCCCATCTCTACTAAAAATAGAAAAATTAGCCAGGTGTGGTGGCACATGCCTATAACCCCAGCTACTGAGGCACAAGAATTGGTTGAACCTGGGATGTGGAGGCTGCAGTGAACCAAGATCGTGCCACTGCACTCCAGCCTGGGCAACAGAGTGAGACTGTCTCAGAAAAAAGAAAAAAATTCTACATTCAAAACTTTCTTGTGGAATGTAACTAAAGCTATGCCTAGAGGAAAATTATAACTCTAAATGCATATTTAAAAGAAGGGCTGTTATCAATGAGCTAAGCATCCATTTTATGAAGTTGGAACAAGAATGTGAAGTCAAATGTGAAGAAATTAGAAGAAAGGAAATAATAACTCTATAAGAGAAGAATTGATGAAATATTAAATTATTAAGGAGACTAATAATATTTGATATATCTGATGAGGCTGATTAAAAAAAGAAGGGAATACCCAAATAACCAATGTCAGATTGAACAAAGCAGGCATCACTTCAAATTCTACAGACATAAAACATTAATAGATAAAATAGGAAATTTTCTTTAAAATGCAACTTACTAAAAATGACACAAGAAGAGATAGAAAATCTGAATAGTGTACTGTTCTGTATATGTGATATATGTCACACTAAAAAAGCTTACAAGTTTGAAAATGAAGTTAAGAATCACAGGGCTGGAGGGTCATCTAGTAAGTCAGTTGCTTTATTAACTGCTTTTAGGCAGATGAATATGTGGATTCAAATTTTGTCAAACCCTAAATATGCAACATCATTTAAAAGGATAGGGGCTACTTAGCTTTAATTTCAATTTAGATAAATAAAAAGTCAATTTATAGCTCTTTCAGTATGATAGTGCTTGAAAAACTGGATAACATGATGTTAGAACTTGATAAAACTCCTAGAAGGTTAACAATCAAAAGAAACGTAGACCCATCTATGTCTTCTTGACATAGCTTTCATTCGTCTTTTATTCCTCTTAATTTCCTTGACACTCAAACAATTCTTCCTATTTTGATGTCAGTACATTTCATTCTTATGTGAATTAAGGAAAAAACTTGTCTGTATCTGCCCTGCAACACCTTCTCATGGAAGAAACCAGCTCACCCATTTTTCCTATTTTCCCTAAATGAATATTATACTTTCCACTTGTCCTGGGTTGACACGCTAGTACACGATGAATACATTTTTGGGGGGCCTACGCTCAGTTTTAAAAAGAGTTTTGATTCTTTATAAATCAAGCTGGATTTAGGCTTCATCACAATGCAAGCACTTACTTCCTGTTGTACTTACGTTAGCTGCTCCTTTTAGAACAATGACTCCATTATTTCACCAATCCCTGTCGCTACAGAGTTCTAGCCAGAGAGCTGGGGTTTTGGGATTGATTCTGACCTCTAAGAGGGGAAATCCAGGTTGCTCAACACCCAGGCTACTGAGATGCTGCTGGCGTGACTCTGTCTCTTTTCTACTTTGATTCTGTTACTGGTTCCTCCCTCTACTCCGTTTATGGTATTTATGCTTTCATATGTGAATCTCAGCCATTATAGCTTTGCCATATGCTTCAGTTTCTCACAAAAACCTTCCCCTCTCCTCCCCTGTCCTCTTCCCTCTCCTACCACTGAAAGATTGTTCCCTAGTCTTGGCTGAGTGACTGTGTTCCCATCTCCTGTTCAGAGGCTTCCCATCGCAGACCATGGTGCTGAGACATTGC
The DNA here is from genome assembly GCF_001698545.2 of Rhinopithecus bieti. Lineage (NCBI taxonomy): Eukaryota > Metazoa > Chordata > Mammalia > Primates > Cercopithecidae > Rhinopithecus > Rhinopithecus bieti. The sequence continues at coordinate 312,026 of NW_016803195.1, forward strand.
CAGTCCCCCTTACAGGGAAGGGCAGCATGGAATATTGCAAGGGGCTTAAAATCAAATAGATGTGGATTAGGAATCTTGACTCTGACATGTATAGGCTTTTTCCTATTACTCAACCTCTTTGGGTCTCATTTTTCTCATCTGTAAAGAGAAAGGGATGATGACTATCATAAATTTGTAGGACAATTAAATGAAAACTTGTAACAAGCACTCCTTTTGGCCCATATTCCCACCCTTTCCTAAATTTCCAACACCAGACCTACTTGTGCTGCCTGTGGAGTAAAGAACTTTCATGCTCCCCAATGTCTCCCACTAGCCCAGTTCCTTCCCATCTGGTTCCTTATGTTACCTCCTAAGACTTGGGAGGCTGAGACGGGTGGATCACGAGGTCAGGAGATCGAGACCAGCCTGGCTAACACGGTGAAACCTCGTCTCTACTAAAAGAATACAAAAAACTAGCCGGGCGAGGTGGCGGGCGCCTGTAGTCCCAGCTACTCGGGAGGCTGAGGAAGGAGAATGGCGTAAACCCAGGACGTGGAGCTTGCAGTGAGCTGAGATCCGGCCACTGCACTCCAGCCTGGGCGACAGAGCGAGACTC
>NW_016803195.1:316324-462612 GCF_001698545.2 Rhinopithecus bieti
AAAAAAAAAAAAAAAAAAAAAAAAAAAAGACTATGTTCTTAGTCTGTAACCCTGGTTCCCCCTCATCCTTGTCAATATTTTGTGGTCCAAACTTTCATAGAAGGGAGAGCCAAGACACAACCTATCCCATTTAATAACTTTGTGTTATGGTATCCATTCTATTTCAACCACAACTTGCCACCCAGAATTAATGTTCAACTCTAGAGATTTAAGGGCTCAGTCCTCCACAAGACTGTGCTGACTTCAGATACCAACCACTCCCTGGGGGTTTCCAGGCTGCACTTCTGATGAACTGGCTATAACTTTAGGCGTCCCCATGACCCTCTAAGTTTTGATAGTTCACTAGAATGACTCACAGAACTTAGGAAAGCAATATACTTATAAATACAACTTTATTTTAAAGGACACACATAAGGGAAGGGAAGGTCTTGAACACAGAGCTTCCATGCTCTATTTCTAGGAAGTAAGGCATGTGACTTTTCTGGCACATCAGTGTGTTTACCAACCAAGAAGCTACACTGAGCTTTGTTATCCAGAGTTTTTATTGGAGTCTCATTACACAGGCACACTTGATTAAATCATTGACCATGTGATTGAACTCAATTTCCAGCCCCCATTCTCTTCCTGGAGGTTTATCTGGCCAAAAATCCCAACACTTTAATCACCTTGTTGGTCTTTCTGGTGACCAGTCCCCATCCTGAAGCTATTTAAGGGCTCACTATGAGTCCCCTTATTAGCATAACAACGACACCTATGGCTCAAGAAATTCCAAGGGTGTTAGAATCTCCTATGACAAAAACTAAATTCTGTATTAAACTTATGACATCTAATAAGTACTCTTTGATTAGGATGAGAGATTTTATTCTTCCCAGAAGATGAAGGACGTAGTTCAATGCCAGAGGTATAACAGATTAAAACCTAGAAGGCAGACATATTTTGATACATTTTGTTCCAGAACTCAATTTAATTCAAGGTGCACATAGCTAAGCAATTCAGTGAATGCCTTTTTAAAATAATAGCTTACCAAGTAGAGCTTTCTTTGACTTCTTAAGTATGAGTTTTGTAGGGATTGGTAGCATGTGTACTAGAAATTCTTTTCCATGATTCAAAAAACATAGTTTCAGGATCTTTGCTTTGCAAATATCATGCTCCACAAAGCAGACTTCCAGCTGTAGTGGCTGTTTTGGCTAATTTTTGATGTTATCAAATTATTTTTCTGTAAGGAAATGCTAGGAATAAAAAAGAAAACTATAGTATTGAATTCTGTGGTTGGTCAAGTCCTCAAAGTTCTTCTAGTTCAATCCCTGCATATGATATCTGGGTTATTTCACAATATTTCCAGCAAGCCGTTGTCCAGCTTTTACCTGGATATCTCCTGTGCTTAGGTATTCACTACCTCCAGAGCAGTCTATCTCATGATTGGACAGCCCTGTCTGTGAGAAAGTTCTGTTGCATTGAGCTGACACCAGCATCCTCATATTTTCTACCTAGTGGTTCTAGCTCTTGTTCTTGCAGATTGACAAAAGGATGAGGTGCATTCTATCAAAGATCTATGAAAACAGATATTTCTGCAGGTAGAAGAGGGATCTTGGTATCTTGAGAGTTTTAGCTCCAGGAAAGAAGGTGGTCGAAAGTCTGTTTTATGGCTCCCTTTAGATGTTAACCTGGGAATTTTATCACTAGAAATTCTGCTAATAATGATATTGAAGTCAATAAAATAGTAGCTAACATTTTTTAGTGCTATTATATGCCAGGCACTATGCTAGGAGCTTTCTTTGCATGTTAACTTAATTTTCAAAACAACCCTATTGATAGACAGTATTGCTTTCATTGCTTTGTAGATAAATTGATGGAGACTCAGAGAGGTCAAATGACTTGCTCAAGCTCTCTCAACGAAATGGGCCAGTTCCAAACCTTGCATCTTAACTCCAGAACCCATATTCTTAGTGGAATATTCACTGTCATCTTGCACAGGGATAGGGCAGTTTGGGTAGCCGGAGTCCAAGCGTAAGATGGTAGTGGCAGCATAGGGGGAAAATAATCCAAAATAAAAATAAAATGTTCTTTGGTACCAGAATCCAATTCTGTGACTGGTGGCCTAAGAGTCTATTTTTGTAATCTAGACAACTTTGCTGGAAACAGCCCACCCCAGGGCATGTTACTAGCTGGATGTCATCTCACAAATGGTTTTACAGATAATCAGTACCACCAAGAATGTTGGCCTGAAGTTGCTTCATGGGTTAGTACCTGCCCAGGGTCACAGTAACTCAATGAGTGAAGGTTCCTCTGGGCTGAGGATAACAAATAGCTCCACAGTAAAGGACTTAGGGCTGAGGCAATGAAAGGAAAGTTTCAGGGAGTCTCATCAGCAAATAAACCCAGGGGCTCTCCCCATTTTCTTACCCTCAAAACCTCCATGAGATATCTGACTACACTTGCTCCAGATGCCACCATTATCAAAATACACGCAGTTCCTGCCCTATGCATTTTCTTTGATAAATCCATGGAAGCTAGGACTGAAGACATAAATCACCTGTTGTGTCTGCCTTGGAAATCCAGAGATCCATGTGAAAGATAAGATGAATGCACAAATCATGGCAACACAAGGCACGCAATGAATGGTCTAGGGGGGAAATAAGCAAAATGATGTGGTGTCTAAAGGAGAGAGCAGTCATTTTTTCTTGTTGAGAATCAAAGAAGGGTTAACCAAGAAGGTGGTATTTTAATATGGCAGTCAAACTGGAGGCCACCATCTGAGTCTAGCCCATAGATATGTGATAAAGCAAAGGATAGCACTTGTGTAAGGTAACACATCAAACAAGCATGGGGGTTATATGGGAAAACTCTTTGCTAGATGTTTATTGTGATGGGAACTGAACAGGACACATGAGCGGTTGAATTTAGAAGACAGGCCAGGACTAGATTATGGAGCAACTTGCCAAGAAATGTGAATTTTCTTTTTATTGAATATGTGCCATAATGGGATTCTTGTGGGATAGAACTGTCCTGTGTCTCTCTAGCCCGTCTCTCCAGGAGAACACTGAAGAAGGATGGAGGTGAAATTGTCAAAATACGCATGAGTCATTCCTGCTTATTTGGTGACAGTATTATGTGCCGAGGGGGGTTATCATTATAGGACTGGGAGGACTCTAAGAGGATTAGCAGATGAAATATTTTTGTGTGGTTAAACCAAGAAACAAGCACATATTACATGACACATTATTGGGAATAGAGTGTATTGCGTGTGAGCTTCATTTTATACACAATACACAGATAAGGAATTCTGAAGAAGCCAGCTCTGAACTATGGCTGCTTCAGAATCACAAACAGCTGCCATCCTTCTTCCTGCTGTACTCCAACCAGTCAGATTCTGTTTGCCTCACTCTGAGTACTGTAGGTTGGAAGGATTCCATCTTTAGTCTTCACTTTATTTTCATCTAATACACCAATTATGGGTCTTGCTGATCTGTTCATGGGCAGCTTTCCAGAAGGCCTGTCTCACTTTGTATAGATTAAATCAATTATGCAGATTCTATTCCATTGACAGCATATGGAGGACAATTATTATTCAGGTTCTCTACTTCTAATTCCTGATTTGGATCTACAGCTTGTTCCAGTAATCATCCCTTTTCTTCTTGTACCCTGTCTCTATCTGGACACAGATCCTGGAGTTATTTCTCTCTCCCTGCCTGAGTAATGATGAATTTAGCATTCCCACTTTGGAGTCATCACAGAATTGGTTTAATGCAAAGCTCTATTGGCTACATCTTACTATCACAGAGCCTTAGCTGGCACTGAACCTTTCCAAGAATGTGATGAAACCATTGACCTAGAGCCAAGAGACCTGACCTTCAGCCCTGACTCTGCCAGTAACTTTCTTGGGTGGACTTCCGTGTATTATACCCTTAGCATCGATTATCTTCTCCCCTTCACAATAGCATCCAACATTTATCAGCCATGAGATTTTGGTGAACTGATCCTACCTCCTGTTCTAAGGCAAAGCCCTGTTTTGCTCAAGCCAATCTTCACATCCCATTCCAATGGGTACAGTGTTGGGTTCAGAGATGTACTATGTCCCAGGGCAGGTGAATCAGGCCAATGAGGCTAACTTCTGGAGCTTCAGTTGAGTTGTTGGGGAAAATGGAGTCCTAGGAAGGAAGCATGTAGGATGCCTTAGTGCCCATTTTGGTTCTACAATGGGAGATCCAGAGGGAGAGAGAGAGAGAAAGACAGAGAGAGGGAGAAAGAGAGACAGACAGAGAGAAAGAGAGAGGAAGAAGGAGGAGGAGGAGGAAGTGACAAGAAGAGAAGAGAGGTTGGCGGGAGAGAGAGAGACTGACTTAATCCAAATCTCATTATTGAGGTCCCAGATCAAGTCTGATCTAAAGCTAGATATACCTCTAGACTGTTCAATTATATGAACTAACCAATTCCTTTTGGTGTAAGCCTTTTTGGATTGAGATTTTAATTTCTTGCAATCCAAAGCATCTGAGCTGTGTGGTGTATGGTAAGCTACTTTCCTTATCTGAACCTCAGTTTCCTCACCTGCTGCACAAGGGGCTGGGCTGGCTAAGGTCCTTTCCAGATCTGAGATTCTGAAACTCTTTGGGTTTTTTTGTTTGCCCCCATTCTTTTTTTCTTTTTCTTTTTTTCTCTTTTTTAAAATTTAGTAATATACTTTAAGTCCTAGGGTAACATGTCGGTCACAACGGGGCAGTTTTTAATATGATATACCGCATATGTGCCATGTGGGTTGCTGCACCATTAACCCGTCACACCATCAACTCGTCATTTACACAGAGTATAACCCCAATGCCCCCCTCCCCCCTCCCCATAATAGGCCCCAGTGTGTGATGTTCCCCTTCCAGAGTCCAAGTGATCTCATTGTTCAATTCCCAGCTATGAGTGAGAACATGCGGTGTTTGGTTTTCTGTTCTTGCGATAGTTTGCTGAGAATGATGGTTTCCAGCTGCATCCATGTCCCTACAAAGGACACGAACTCATCCTTTTTTATGTTTGCCCTCATTTCTTTATAGTGCACCTAGTGTTTTACCTGATGAGAACAAAAAAAGGAAGTGTGAGTTTGGACTTTCTCACCGTATTGTAGACTGTGGTAGGAATGCATCAGGAAAGGCCACTCTGAAGATAAGATGTTTTATTTAGGCCTGAAGAATGAGATACAGTAAGCATGGCAAAACATGATGTGTATGTTCCAGGAAGTGGGAGAAGCCAGTGGTAAATGGACGATTTGGGGACAGGTTAGCTTCACTGCAAGTCATAATTGGAAAAGCAAGCATCTACCCAATCTAGAGGTGCACATGCCCATTCCTCTGCTGCGTCTACCTTCATAAAGATCTTCCTTTCCCTCATATAAACACCTCGTATTTCTATTGTGAATGCAAGTTCCTTGAGCATGGAAGTTGTGTCTTAATCAGCTCAGTGCCTCCACAGTGCCTAGCATGATGCTCTCTCAGCACACAGTCGGGATTCCAAGTGGCAGAACAGGGTGAGTAAGGTCTCAAAAGTGACAGACAGCAAGACGAGCTTTGACAATGAGAAGGAGACCGAGCTGGATGGAGTAAGGACTTAGTTGGGAGACAAGAGGAAAGGGGTCTACAAAATTATGTTTGGAGAGCACCTCAAATGCCAAGATAAGGTATTCGGGCCATAAGTTACTTTTATAGAGGGCATTAAATAATAAAGTAATCAGAGGACACATCTGTGCAACCAAAATGCATTCAGTCTCTTTAACAATCCAGGCCATTGATAGACCATTTGGCAATGGAGTTTTGTGTGCGCTGAAAATACATTATGATCCGGAGACAGCTTGGGAGGTTTCTGGCTTTTGTTTTTGGCAGTCTTCCAAGAATAATCAATTATATATTTAGGCTCATTCCCCTCACTAGTGTGGACAACCAGAATACCGGTAAGAGGGCTAATTCATGGTAGGGATGCGGCACATTCAGACAGTTATTGGGGTGGACCCAGAGCAAGCCAAGCCAAGCATTGTACACACAAACACGAACACACATGTACACACATACACAAACACACATGTACATACAAACACACACTGTGTCTAGCATCTCTTATTATCCAAATGCTAATGGGGACCTGGAATCTGAACATACTGTGAACTACTCTATCAACTCAATATTTCCACAATAACAAACTCATTATTTTTCTTCCTCAACCCTAATCTTCTTCCTGACTTATGCATTTATATTTCCCTTCTTTTTCTAATAAAGCACCAACATCTTCTCAATCTTCCAGGCCTGAAAATTTAGTGTAATCTTAGACACCACCTGCTATCACTGCTCCCTCATCCAAACAGTCTCCAAGTCTTGCCAATTTCATGCTCATCATCTTGCGTTTACTTTGATAAGGGCTCTGATAATTTCACATTTGTAATTTCATTGAGACTTATCCAAACAAGTGTTACAATTGTTAGAGTAGCCTTAATTTTTGAAACAGCCTGAAACTTACATGAAGCTGTAAAACAATACAAAAACTTATTTTCTCTTGAACCATTTGAGAATAGGTTGCTAATATTAAGCTCCGTTACCTTCAAATAATTTAGTAACCACAGTAACCACAATACAACCATAAAATTCAGGAAATTTAAATTGATACATTACTTTAATCTAATCTATGCTCTCCCAGTACATGGCTTGACTTTTTCTGTTACCCAATTTTTCTTTTAAGGTAAAATACATACAACATAATATTTACTATCTTAGACATCTTTTCCTTTTAATAGAATCATTTGAAGAGCAGAAGTTTTAAATTTGATGAAGCCCAGTTTATCAAAACAATTTTTATGGATCATGCTTTCGGTATATCACATGCAAAAAATCTTTGTATAATCAAGGTCACAAAAATTTTCTTCTAGGATTTCTTCTAGAAGTTTCATAATTTTAGGTTTTACAGTTTGGCCTATAATTCAATCAAATAACTATGATTTATTCATTGAGTTACCTTTTTAACCTCTGTCAAAAATCAATTGATGGGGTGACGTCAGCAAGATGGTGGACTAAGAAGCTCAACATCCTTATTCCCTTACAGAGATCCTATAGCAATATATGGATGAAAATATGTTTCTGAGTATTCTGGAAACCATTTGGGAAGCTACAGGACCCAGGGAAATGCACAACCAAGAAAAAAAAAATGCTGAAAAGCGAAGGAAAGTTGAAGGCAGTTTGCTCACCCTAGCTTCTCTTCCTACCCGGTGCAGTGTAGCACCACTGGGAGGAAACCTCCCATTACTGTCTCCTCCCTTGGGACAGGAAGAAAAGAGTGGAACTTGCACTCAACATTCCGGCTTATTGGCTTATCAGGGGCTGCTTGAGCGACTGGTTTCTGTTTCTCCTAACTTGGAGTGCTAATGGCAACAGTTTAGATACCAAGGATAGTTTAGATACCAGGTTGGAGGCCACAGTGAAAATACAGGCAAACACTGCAGCATGTTATTAGCAGCAGGGAGTCTGCAGTTCCACTGACAGGCATTAGGGAAGCAAGAGATTATGGTCACAGGAATGTAATAGAAATGGAAACCAAAAGCTCCTGAGAAGAAGCAGGGTCAAGCTTATTAGGGAAATTAAGACAGTTAAAAGCAGCCATATATACTGGAATAAAAAACACACTCACAAGTACAAAGAAGACATATGACCAGAAAATGTTTGAGAGGTCTCAGAGCCTCTAGCCAGACTCATTGGTGAAGGACTTTTTCTGCACAAAGCCAGCCTATATACACTGGGAGAGGTATGTTTTTATTCAAATCCCCAAATATCAACAAAAGATCACAAGATGTATAAAGAAACAGGGAAATATGACTCAATCAAAGGAATGAAATAAATATTTGGAAATGAATGCTAAAGACATTCGGATACCTGAATCACCTGACAAAGCATTTAAAATAACTGTCAGTGGTTTTAAAGGTGCTCAGCCATATAAAAGAGAACATAGGCAGACAAAGAGATGAAATCAGGAAAAGGATGCATGAATAGATTAGGAATATCAACAGAGAGGTAGAAACTATGAAGAAGAACTAAACAAATTCTGGTGTGGAAAAATATAATAATTGAATCGAAAAGTTCACTAGAAGGGCTCAATAGTGGACTTAGTCAAGCAGAAAAAAGAATCAATGACCTTGAGGACAGGTCATTTGATATTTTCAAGTCATAAGACCAAAAACAAAAAAAAAATCACAAAAAAAACAAAACAGAATGGAGAAAAGTGAAGAGAGCCTAAGGGAGTTATGGGATGCCACCAAGTGGACCAACACAGGCATTATGAGAGTTCCAGAAGGAGAAGAGAGAAAAAGGGGAGAAACTTATTTGAAAAAAATTATGGCTGAAAACTTCCCAAATTTGAGGAAATAAATGAATAGGAAGCAATTCCTTGTTATCCCAGCACTTTGGGAGGTTGAGGTTGGTGGATTGCTTGAGCCCAGGAGTTTGTGACCAGCCTGGGGAACACTGTGAGACTCCTATCTCTACAAAAAAAAATACAAAAATTAGGCCAGGCGCAGTGGCTCACGCCTGTAATCCCAGCACTTTGGGAGGCTGAGGTGGGCGGATCATAAGGTCAGGAGATCGAGACTATCCTGGCAAACACAGTGAAACCCCGTCTCTACTGAAAATACAAAAAAATTAGCCGGGCATGGTGGTGGGCACCTGTAGTCCCAGCTTCTAGGGAGGCCAAGGCAGGAGAATGGCATGAACCCGGGAGGCGACAGAGCTTGCAGTGAGCGGAGATCACGCCATTGCACTCCAGCCTGGGCAACAGAGTGAGACTCCGTCTCAAAAAAAAAAAAAAAAAAATACAAAAATTAGCCAGGCATGGTGGTGCATGTCTGTTGTCCCAGTTACTTAGGAAACTGAGTTGGGAAGATCATTTGAGCCCAGGGGGTTGAGGCTGCAGTGAGCTACGATTTCACCCCTGTACTCCACCCTAGGTAACAGAATGAGACCCTATCTCACTGGGTCTCACTCTGTTCTTTATTATATTCCTGTGATCATAATCTCTTGCTTCCCTAATGCCTGTCAGTGGAACTGCAGACTCCCTGCTGCTAACATGCTGCAGTGTTTGCCTCTATTTTCACTGTGGCCTCCAACCTGGTATCTACACTATCCTTGGTATCTAAACTGTTGCCATTAGCACTCCAAGTTAGGAGAAACAGAAACCAGTCCCTCAAGCAGCCCCAGGGGTGACATCAGCAAGATGGTGGACTAAGAAGCTCAAAAAAGAAAAGAACAAATTCAGGAACTCAACAAATTCCAACTAGGATAAGCTGAGAGAGACCCACACTGAGACACATTCTAATCAAATTGCCACAGGTGAATCACAAAGAGAATCTTGAAAGCAGCAGCAAGAGAAAAGTGGCTCACAATGTACAAAGGAGCCTCTATAGTATTATCAATTTATTTCTTAGCAGAAACCTTACAGATCAGAAGGCAATGAGATTCAAACTGCTGGGAGAAAAAACTTGTTGACTAAGAATAATCAATATTGCAAACTGTCCTTCAAAAATGAAGGAGAAATTAAGATTTTCCCCAATAAACAAAAGCTGAGGAAGTGTATTACCACTAAACTGCCCTTCAAGAAATGCTGATGAGTCTTCTAAGGTGAAATGAAAGGACACTAGACAGCAATGTGAAGACATGTGAAAGCATAAAGTTATCTAGTAGAGGCAAATATATGGACAAACTTAGAAACCGGTATCATTGTAATTTTGGTGCATAAATCTACCTTAAATTCTTGCAGAGAAATTAAACTATTGTATAGCATTTAAAGACAAAAGCATAAAATAGCTATAAAATACATGAAATAAACTAAGATTAGAAGAAAACTACCTCAACCTAATAAAAGCCATTTATGAAAAATTCACAGTGAATATGATACTCGATGTTTTGTAAAAGAGTGAAAGCTTTTCCTCTAAGTTCAGGATCAAGGCCAGGATACCCACTTTTGCCACTTGTGTTCAATGTAGTTCTGGAAGTTCTATCCAGAGCAATGGGCAAGAAAAAAAAACAAAAGCCATCCAAACTGGAAAAGAAGAAGTAAAATTATCTCTGTTGACAGATGATATCTTATATGTAGAAAACCTTAAAGATTTCACAAAAAAAGAACCTGTTAGAACTAATAAACAAATTCAGTAAAGTAGTAGGATACAAAGTCAATACACAAAAATCATTGCATTTCTATGTGTGAACAATGAACAATATGAAAAGGAAATTACAAGAATAATTCTATTTACAATAGCATAAAAACAATTGGGAATTAACCAGGGAGGTGAAAGATTTGCACATTATAAACTACAAAACATGGTTGAAAGAAATGGAAGAAGACATAAATAAAGGGAACTATATCATATGTTCAAGGATTGGAAGACTTAATATTTTTAAGACATTACTCCAGATGATCTACAGATTCAATGAAATCCGTATCAAAATCTCAATGATTTTTTTTTTCAGGAATAGAAAAGTATATTCTAAAATTTGCATGAAATTTCAAGGGATTCTGGACAGCCATAACAATCCTAAAAAAAAAAAAAAAGAATACAGTTACAGGATTCATATTTCCTAGCTTCAAAACTTACCAAAAAATTATAGTAATTGGCCAGGTATGGCGCTTCATGCCTATAAGCCCAGCAGGGAGGCTGAGGTGTGAGGATCGCTTGAACTCAAGAGTTCCAGATTATTAGCTAGGCAACATGGTGAAACCCTGTCTCTACAAGAAAAAAAAAAAAAAAAAAAAAAAAGAAAAGAAAAAAAGAAACAAGAAAAAAATACAAGAATTAGCTGGGCATGGTGGTGTGTGCCTCTGTCCCTGCTACTCAGGTGGCTGAGGTAGGAGTATCACCTGAGCCCAGGGATGTAGAGGATGCAGTGAGCCATGATTGTACCACCTCACTCCAGCCTGGGTGACAAAGTGAGACTGTGTTTCAAAAAAACAATAATAATCAAAACAGTGTGCTACTGGCATAAAGACAGATATATAAACCACTATAATAAAACAGAAAGCCCAGAAATAAGCTGGCCAGATGATGGTCAGGGTGCTAAGACCATTCAATGGGAAATAGTCTTTTCAACAAATTTTGCTGAGAAAACTGGGTATCTTCATGCGAAAGAATCAAGTTGGACCTTTACCTAACACCATATACAAACATTAGCTCAAAATGGATAAAAGATCTAAATATAAGACCTAGAACTATAAGACTCTTAGAAGAAAACAAAGGGCAAAATCTTTACGACATTTGATCTGGTCATGATTTCTTGGAAATGACCTCAAAGGCACAGGTAACAAAAGAAAGAAACAGACAAATTAGGCTTCATGAAAGTCTTTAAAAATTGTGCATCAAAATACAATATAAACAGAGTAAAAAATCAACCAATAGAATGGGAGAAAATATTTCCAAATGATATACCTGATAATAGATTAATATCCATTATATATAGAAAACTCCTAAAACTCAATAACAAAAAAGGAAACAACACAATTCAGTAATGTGCAAAGGACTTGAATAGACACTGAATCTCCAAAGAAGACTTACAGATGGCCAATAAGCACATGAAAAGATGCCCACTATCACTGATCATTAGGGAAACGCAAAGAAAAACTACAATGCGATACCACCTCACACAGATTAGAATGGCTGCTATCAAAAACAACAACAACAACAACAACAAAACAAAAAAACAAATAAAATAAAATAAAAAAACACAGAAAACAAGTGTTAATGAGGATGTGGAGAAATAGGAACCCTTGTGCACTGCTGCTGGGAATGTAAAATGGCACAGCTGCTATGGAAAACAGTATCAAACTTCCTCAAGAAAATTAAAAATAGAATTACCATATGATTCAGCAATTCCACTTCTGGATATTTATCCAAAAGAATTGAAAGCAGGGTCTTGAAGAGATCTTTGCACACCCATGTTTACAGCAGCATGATTCCCAATATCCCCAAGGTGGAAGCAACCCCAATGTCCATTGACAGATGAATGGATACACAAAATGTCATATAGACATATTTATTAATTTGTTAGTGCTACCATAACCAATATCACAAACTGAGTAGCTTAAACAACAGAAATTTATTCTCTTACAGCTGCGGAGGCTGCAAGACCAAGATCAAGGTGTGGCAGGGTTGGGTTATCTGAGGCCTCTCTCCATGGCTGGCAGGGGACTGCCTTCCTGTCATGTCCTCCCATTCATGCCTTCTCTGTGTAAGTGCCCCCCTGGTGACTCTTCCTCTTCCTGTAGAGACAGTAGTCTGATTAGATTAGGGCTCTACACTTACGACTTCATGTAAACCTAATTACCTCTTTAAAGGGCCTGTCTCCAAATGTAGTTATATTGGGGGTTAATTAAGGCTTCTACACTTGGATGAGGGCACAATTCAATCTATAACAGCTTGTAATAGAGTATCATTCAGCCTTAAGAAGGAAGGAAGTCTGTTACATGCAACACTATGGATTAACCTTGAGGATATTATTACCAAGTCTACACCAAACACCCCCATAATTTGCTTTTTAAAAACTGTCCTCTCTCCTACCACCCAGAGCACCCACCCCTTCTGCCTGCGTCTTCCTGTCACATACCTCTGAGCCTTTGTACACTGCTGCTTTCTCTCCTGGAACGTCTTCTCTTTGCTCCCCTATTCAGAGTGAATCTCGCTCACCCTTCTAAGCCCAGCCAATGTGCTGTGTTTGAAGTTCCTATTCCTGAAGTAGAGTTCATGTCTCTTCTGTGCTCCTCCAGTTCTTTGTACATGCTAGATCACATGCTACATCACAACTCTCTCTCTTTCAGCTTCCTCCACCAAACTGTAAGCTCTCAAAGGCACAGTCTCTCCTCTCTTCTCATTCATGCCTTGTCCAATGCCCATGCATAGTAGATAACAATGTTTGTTGAACGAATGCAGGCACAGGTAGGCAAACAATGGTAAGGGAATTAAGACCAGCATGGCTCAATCATATTTGGTTACCTTGTCCATTCAAAGTGTGGTGGCAAAGTGTGGTATGTGTATCAACAGTGGCCCACAGAATGACTTTAGGTAGCACCTGGAAGAATCCATTTTTAAATAGTTATGTAACTGCCCAATGGGTTAATTTTGCCTGCTGGCCAGGTAGAGCTAACTTATCAAGATGGGGGAAATGCATTAGAGTAAGAGTTTAATTCAAGAAGAGCCAGCTGAATGGGAGACTGGAATTTCACTACTCAAATCAGTCTCCCTGAAAATGTGGAGACTAGGGTTTTTCAAGGATACTTTGGCAGACCAGGGAATGGGTGCTGTTGATTGGTTGGGGATGCCATCATAGGGGTATGGAAAGTGATCCTCCTGTATTGGCTCAGTCTGCTTCTGGGTGGGACCACAGGACCCCTTGGACCTTGGAGCCATCTGTCATCAGAAATGAAAAAACCTGAAAAGACATCTTAAGAGGCCAATCTTAGGTTCTACAAGAGTGATGTTATCTGCAGGAATAATTGGGAAGTGGCAGATCTTGTGAACCCCAGCATAATGGCTGGTAATCCTTTACATGTTAGCAGAACTCAGGCTCCTGTCATCCTCCTGACCTGGAGGTCTTTCATTAGCTTTACAAAAGCAGTAGAGTTTCGGGGAAGGGCTATCACCATGTGAAGTATAAACTAAATGTCTCCCAAAGTTACCTTGGACCAGGCCCAGGAATAATTAAGGGCAGTTTGGAGGTAAAGGCAAGATGAAAGTGAGTTAGATCAGATCTCATTCACTGTCATAATTTTCTCACTATTATAATTTTTCCAAAGGTGGTTTCAGTTGTAAGCTTACATTAACGTGTTCTAGAAAAGATATAACTACATCTCAAACCCACGATTTCATGGATCTCATTGCTTCTTGAAGGAAATAAAGATGTTTTTTACTCCAAATCTATTTCTTTGACATATTTTGAAATGGCTACCACAGAGTCAACAGACAGAAGTGGCTTGCAGAGCTGTCTTTTGTGGGGGAAACTTGCATCTGTAGAGAATGCCATGGATGCAGACAGGCCTTCCTTTTCTAGGCCTTCCCTGGATCTAGGGGAGATTTAGAGTCTGACCCTTTAAAGGTCAGAAAAGGGACATTTACCATATATTCTCGAGGGCTGCCACCCAAGAGGCTTACTCTACATAATGAGACTCCCTTTGGTAGCCAGGGCCCTTCCTCTACCCATCTCATAACCTGCCTTGGCACTAAATTTGATCTACCAACCTAACCTGTTTTGGGCCATGCTCTGAGCATGCATTCTTTCTGTAACCTCGAGATGGTATGTAAGCTTTGGAACCTCACCAGGGAATTGCATCATCATTCTCAAGGCTCCTGTGTATACCCATTACACACTTTTGTCTGTCTTTTGTGAGTTGACTTTTTAGTAGACCTTCAGAGGGTCAAGGGGAAAGCTCTTCCTTGGCCCTCAGTTCTCATAAGGCTAAGTAAAAAGAAGTCAATTTAACTAAAACCGAGTAAGTAATGCTACAGGTGGCTCACAGGGGTGGCGAAAATCTTAAATGTTGGAAGGAGGAGAAACACGGGGCTAGTCTTTAGTCTCACTTTTAGGCAAAAATATAGACTGATGTTCCCAATGACATTTGGAGAATGGTATTTTCCATGATTCATTCTACGTTTCAATCTTCACTAGCAGGAAGCGGTGGCGTGAGCTGCGGAGGGGAAGTAAAGGCGTCCTTAATCGTGTCTCCACCTGCCTTCCAAGATGCTGCCTTCGATTTTGTTTTGAGTAAGGGATGATGAGCCATCCTCTCAGAAAGCATCAGCTCATTCCTTTCATAGTCAAGCTCATCAGCATTTCTGGTGATTGTGTATTGTGGTATCTGCAAATGAGTGATGTATATTCTGCAGGCTTTTCAACCAGGATATTTGTAAGATACATGATAAAAAGATGGGTCTTTGGTTTGCTTCCAAGTCACAAAAATGTGAATCCTCTTAAAAAATACCTAAAGCTGACCTATGGAATGGAGTGGAGGTGGGCAGGTGGCAACCAGGAGATGGCAAGGGGAGGAAGAGCCAGATGGGGGCAGGTGGTATTTTTTATATTACAGGAAGATGTTTTGCCTTACAAAAGGATTAATCACAGGGTTCCTTTTAAACAGAAAGTTTCATGCATTTTAAAAGAGGATTTGATTTACAAGAAACTTTTCAGGAACACAGCTGCTGGGCAAAGCAAGCTATTTACACTGACTTGAAATCCATTTTATGAGCCAGGAGTCTAGGGTGTCAGGGGGAGTGATAAAACTCCTTTAGGTTTTAATTGACAAGTGATATTGACTAGCACAGTTAGGAGCCCAGGTACTGGGCCTGGTCCAGCATGTTCCCGTAGTAAATATGCGTGAATGTGCTGAGTGCTCGAGTATTGATTCATTTATGTACCTGTTTGGCTGTTGCTGTGAAAGGCTTTGTATTTTGCAGCTTTGGAGCCAAGCTGCCTTTCACAGAATGCTATGTTAGAATGTACTAGATTGTTCAGCATGAATCATCTGGCTCGATGGCCTCTGGGGAGGGGGCTTGGCCTCGTGTATCACTGCAAGACAGAGACTCAAAGAAATCTGTGGAGGGGAGGCACACAGCGGGTTAGGGAGCCACAGGAATGAGAAGATGAGATCTTTGTCTCGAAAACAAGCCTTAGGGTTTCTTTAAAGCCCCCTTTTCCCTTTTATTCAGACTGCTAATAGCTATCTCCCTCCCAATTGTCCCACTCCATTGAGTCTTTATTATCACCTCTCTCTTGCAGAATTTCCACAGGAGCCCCAGGGTCCTTAAGTGATTCCCTATTTCCCTGCTCCCCGCTGCAGAGACACAATAACAAAGCGTCAGGTTGACAGCCTCCAGAAAGAGAGACCCTCCTACCGCTGAGCCTCAAATATCCACCAGGCAAAGAAAACAACAACAGTCTTTGGTGCCACAGGTTCTAAGTCCCACCCTGAACACCATCCTTGAACCAGCAAAGTAAGGGTATCACACATAGAAAAGAGTTGCTTTTCCTTAGAGGGTAAAGATGTTAGAAGCTCAATCATTGCCAATGGCAGATGTTTACTGAGTGTCAGAAAGAGGTGGGCATTTTTTGGGCATTGTAGTTGTGGAGTAGTACCCCCAATGAGTCCAAGCCCAGGGAGGGCACCATGTCTGACAAGCTGAAGAAAAGACCCAGAGACCGTGAGCAAGTCGTAAGTTTTATTGGGGAACTTGAACATGCAGGGAGTCCAGGAGTGGCTGGATGAATGGGGTAGCCACTATGGTTTGTAAAAAGCACCCAGTTAGTATAGCAGTCCTCGCTTAGCAACCACCACCTGGCCACCTCTGCCTGGCCACCTCTGCCTGGCCACCTCCACCTGGCCACCTCCACCTAGCTCAAAACAAAGGGCCCTGGTTCCTCACACATCCTGTTCCAAGAAATGGGCCAGGGGTTCAGCTATGCTCCACAGATAAGGAGTAAATTTCGGGTTGGCAGCTCCCGGATTCCTTAGGTCGGAGCTCAAAACCAACATTCTTGGACTATAGGGTAATTCTTAGGTATACCTGGGTTATTGCTGCCCGGCACACCTGTCATACGGTAGTTTGCATATAAGGAAAAAAAAACCCATGGAGATTGACTTTGGGTAGCTTACAATCTAAAAGGAGAGAAGGACAAAAGAGCATGCCTGTTACTATGCCTGGAGGACTGTGGAACTGCTTTGACGACACCTGCTTCCCCTCCTTGGCCCATGTGACTTCCTTTCACCCAAATACACGTGAAAAGACTGATATGTTGTGTGCTTTGCTGGGCTCTCTCCTTTCCCTCCGGCAATATCCAGGGGGTCTCTGTTCACTGGGCCCTGAAATAGAACAAAGAGGACAGTGTCTATGGCAATGCAGGCACAAAGCCCCCAGCTCATCTGTGGTGCCTGTATCGTGTAAGCAAGAGATAAACCTCTGTAGTTTTAAGCTCCAAGATTTTAATGATGTTTGCTATGACAGCATACACTAGCCCCTGACTGATATACTTCAGCTCAGTTCTGAGTTGCTGCAGAGCTTAACCTTAAATTGATCTTAGCTGACCAATGTTAACTTATCTTCATTTTAGAGTATCTGAAACATACTTAGAAAATCAATATAAAAACATAGAATTCAGGGGAATGAAAGGACTTTTGAAATTTTTCCAACCCAGGCACTCTACTATTGACATTCTACTATATTTTCTTGTTCGCATACGTCTCCACCTGTCATCCCTCTGTCCTTCCATTAATCTACCTTGGATTGTGCATTTCATATATGTTTCCACTGTAGCATTTAAAAATGCTTAAAATTCATATTACTGATTTTGGCCTGGGTTGGACAATTGTTACTGTTGATTTCATGTAGTTGTAAAGCTCAAATGAGATGACTATTTGAAAAGTTAAAAGCAGTTCGCAAATATGATTATCTGATCAGTGTTTATTGAGAATGTTAGTGACTGGCACAGTTTTTTGTGAGAGCTTGAGTCTGGACACAAAGATCAATCACTGTCCTTGGATTGGAGGTATATGGATACTTCACTTTAGTGGCAAAGTTTAGGTTTCATTTTACTGTACTGATAACTGTAATTTCAATATAGCTGTCAAGATCACCAGTGACATTCATTATAATAGACATATTCACAGACACAAGGGTTTGTGGACCTGGGCACAGTTGTTCCTGCCTGTGGGAAAATCACTTGAGCTCAGGAGTTGGAGGCTGCAGGGAGCTATGACCATGCTACTGCACTCCACCCGGGGTGACAAAGTGAGATCCTGTCCCCCTGCCCCGTCCCCCCCAAAAAAATCTCTTTAATTTGCTTCTTAGTTACCTTTCTTCAGACCTCCAAGGTATTTAATCATAAGTAGTAGTGTAGCTACATACATTCTAGGTACAGCTGTACTCACACACACAAGCTCCCATTAACACAAATACAGCTAACATGATGTGCAACAGAGATGGAAAAATGTAGTTTTGAAAAAAAAGACATGGGATGGAGTGAGCTCTCCCCAGCTCTGAGTCCTCAAATGTCTATTGTGCTTTTGGAACCAGTTTTGGGAAGTGAAGAGGAAAACCCTCTCTGCCAGGGCTGAAGAGCACAGGCAGCCTCAGAACCAAGGGGCAGAAGAGGCGTCATGCTGGTCAGTAGTATCCATGGCAACTTGAGTGCCTGGTGGAGTTAATCACCCTGTTTTTCGGATCTCTACTGCTCTCCTTTGGTGGGGGAAAAGGGCCGGGCTTGGCTCCTTTTCATTTTATGAATGCCCCAATTAATGCATCGTGTCAGAGACACCAGACCCTTCTGACTCAATGGGACTAGTCAGGCCTGAATGGGACTGGGCCTCTGTGAGGGCTTTGGGCTGCCTGTGGGGTTTCCCACAAGACACAGAGCAGTGTTTGCTGCAGACAGCCTCCTCCTAACAGAAAGAAAACTATCTCCTCTTGCTACACCTCAAGTCAAGTTTGCCTTGGTCTTGCTGCACCTCCTCACCCACCTTCCTTTCTTGGCATCTAAGTTGATGGCCATGAAATGCTCTGAGAGGTTTAGGCTCTGGGGGTGGACGATCTATATTCAAATTTCAGCTCGGCTACTCAAAACTTATTTATTCTTCTTGTGCTCAGTTTCCTCACTTCTGAAAATACATTTTTTCTTTCATGAAAAAAATTTTTTTGGAGTGATAGGGTCTTGCTATGTTGCCCAGGCTGGTCTCAAACTCCTGGCCTCAAGTGATCCTCCCTCCTGGGCCTCCTCAAATGCTAGGATTATAGGTGTGAACCATTATGCAGTGCACAGTTTCCTTATCTCTAAAAATCACAGGAATGCCAACCTGGTAAGACAATCTGTGTTTAGAACACCACCTGGGGTGTGTTTTAATGGTGCTGCCAATGCTGCTGCTAAGGGGCTCACTGAGGGCTGAGGCAGGCCTGTGTGTGTGTTGGTGGGGCAGAGGCAGGGCTATGATCACTGCTGAGTGGTGGGTGAGGTTGACACAGGAAGATGAACCAATGATTCTGGGACTGGAAGTAGCTCAAGCTTATCAATTCCTCCCTAATTCTGCCCCAGCCTGCAAACCCGCTCATCTTCCAGGCTTCCCCATCTCAGCAAATGATATAAATAGGGTTTCTACGGTGATTTTAGTTCTAGGCACTTGGATCAGTTAACAGAACAGTCAAAACATCCTTACCTCCCTGAAGCTAGAAGGGGAAGACAAGAAAAACATAGGAAACAAGTAACGTACATAGGATCGTCAATGTTCTCCAAGCAAGGACCACCAGGAACACAGGTGCCATTGTATGCTGCAATGACTGCAATGAGGGAGGCACCCTCAAGTCCCCTGGTATGTGATCTCCTTCACTGCAACAGTGAGAAACTGAACATGTCCAGCTGCGTGTGTGTTCCTGGTGGGCTTTGGCCAGAGGGCATGTACAATATGTTAGGAGATAAGGGTTATAGAAAAAGCAAAGCAAGATACAAAAAAGAGGGGGATTAGGAGTACCATGGGGAGCAATTTTGAGTAAAAAGTAGGTGGTCATCGTAAGTCTCCCTGGGAAGCTAAAATCTGGGCAAAGATGGAAAGGTGACGAGGGAAGAAGAGACAGCATTCCCTCTAGAAGCTCAGCCAGGGTGGAGCTGAATGGAGGCTTCCTACCTGGTGCAGTAAAGCCAAACATCCACACTGAGGGTCTGCAGTGAGAGAAAGAGTGGCATTCATTTGCAGGACGCCAAGCAAGGAGAATCAGGCAGCTCACACTTAAGACCTCACCTCCCTGATGGCTTGCATGCAAGGGTTTTTTTTTCAGGCAGGGAAAAATTTCAGGAAAGCAGAAGTTACAAGTAAAATCATAAATCAGCACATGGGAGTTACACATTGGTATGGCCTAAAAAGGTGGGATATCTGAAGTCATGGGGCTAAAAGGTCATAGGTGGGTTCAGACTCTCTAATTTGTGGTTGGTTAAGGAAGAGAAGTTTTGTCTAAAATCTTGGGGTCAGCAGAAAGGAATGATAAGATCTGGCCCATGGGCACGACTTCCTCCAGGCCCCTCAGGAAGAAATTGAGAACAAAGGACAGGCGGTCACAGCTTTGTCTTGGTTTCCCCTGGTCTGAGGTCTGTGTGCCAGTGGATCCATTTGGTGGGGATCTATCTGCATTTCTCCTCACTTCTCAGGTGGCTCTTTTACTTTTCAGGAAGGGGCTGGGTGCCTGGACTTTCCTGTGAAGGAACTAAACAGTTTTCCTTTATTTTCATACTTGGGCGGTGGGGGTGGGGGTGGGAAGAGGGGTCCCTGTTCCATCTCAGTCCTAAGCGGGAAGCCTGTCATTCCAGGAACAGCCAGGCCACTGTGGCTGGGGTCATCTCATTTAGCGGGCTGGTGAGTGGGGTTGCCTGAAATGAGCAGGGAGGTAACGACCAGGTCACTCAGGGCTTTGTGAGGACTTCGGCTTTTACGCAGAGGTAAACAGGGAGCCTCTGAAGGGTGCTGAGCAGAGGCGCGGTGGGATCCGATGGACATTTTAACAGGATTACTTTGCCTACAGAGTTGAAACAAACTGTAGCGGGCCAAAGGACCAGCTGGGAGGTTACCGCATGGAACCCCATCTCTCTTCATCTCCTCTCCCCCACACAGTTGCCCAGGGCCCTCAGAATGAAAAGCAACCCCCTTCACATGGTGGGTGAGGTCCCGCCTGACCTGGCCCCATCTAAGCCCATGCTCTTCTTTGTTAACTTTTCTCTCCTCTCCCCAAGGCATGTTGTTGGTGCAGCCACACGGAATTTCTTTGTTTTCACATGGAGATGGCACATCCTCCTGGAACTCCCAAATCCAGTATTATCCCTGGGAGGTGCTGCCATCCCCACAAGCGTTCACCTTTTTTCCATTGTGTGGTATGTGGTCGCTTATTCTCTTTATTTCCCAAACCCCAGCACACAAACACACACACCTCCAACACACATACACACAACCCCAACACACACACCTCCAACACACACACACACAACCCCAACACACAACCCACGCACTTCCATCACACACACAACCCCAACACACACACACACCTCCAACGCACACAAACCTCAACACACACACACCTCCAACGCACACACATAACCCCAACACACACACACCTCCAACTCACACACACAACCCACGCACCTCCAATGCACACACAACCCCAACACACACACTTCCAACGTGCACACACAACCCCAACACACACAACCCACGCACCAATGCACACACAACCCCAACACACACACCTCCAACGCACATACACAACCCTAACACACACACCTCCAATGCACACACACAACCCCAAAGCACACATGCACCCAACACACCCACAGAATCCCAACACACATTCAGCACACACACACCACCTTAACATACACATGCCTCCAATGTACACACATGCACAGTCCCAACATACACACAGAATTTCAACACACACCACAACAGACACCTCCAGCACACATGCACCCAGCACACACACACCAACACACACAATCTCAACACACACAGCCGCAAAACACACAACCCACCACACACAATCTCAACACACACACAAAAACACACACAACCCCAACATACACTCAACACACACCAAACACACAATCCCACACCAACAATGCACACACAACCCCAACACACACACCTCCAACGCACATACACAACCCTAACACACACACCTCCAATGCACACACACAACCCCAAAGCACACATGCACCCAACACACCCACAGAATCCCAACACACATTCAGCACACACACACCACCTTAACATACACATGCCTCCAATGTACACACATGCACAGTCCCAACATACACACAGAATTTCAACACACACCACAACAGACACCTCCAGCACACATGCACCCAGCACACACACACCAACACACACAATCTCAACACACACAGCCGCAAAACACACAACCCACCACACACAATCTCAACACACACACAAAAACACACACAACCCCAACATACACTCAACACACACCAAACACACAATCCCAACACACATGCACATCCCAACACAAACCAAACACACCACACAGAATCCCAACAAGCCCAACACACACAATCTCAACACACACACACCCAACACACACACACCCAGCAAACACACATGCACACCCCCAACACACACACCCAACACACAGAATTCCAACACACACACACACACCCAGCACACACATACCCAACCACACACATCCAACACACACACAACCCCAACATATACAGACACACAGAATTTCAACACACACACACCCCTGACTGTAACTCTCTACAGTCTGCCTTGCTGAGTGTTCTAACTTAGTACCAAGCACTACGCCTGGAATATAATAGATGATCACTAATTATTTTTAAGTAATGAACGCATACAAGGCACCAGGCCAGCACTTTACTCAGTTTCTAAATTTCACAAAAAACTGGGGAGACCTGTACATGATCCTCATTCTACAGAGGATAAGATGGATGCTGAGAGGCCTTGTCTGCAGTCAGTCACCAACCTCGGTGAGCTTCAGGCTCTTCCTTGGAAAGTCAGGATAAAGATGTCAACCTTCAAAGTGGGGCTGGAGGAAGCACCCGATGTGCTGAGCACATGGTTGTTTCTTCCCTGACCTCCCTTCATGCACCTCACTGGCCCTAGCCCAAGGAGGGCAACACATAACCCTGGGACCCAGAATCAGCTGGGGACACACCCCTGTTCTGAGAGGAGGCTGGCTCAGAGCAGCCAGGGTGGCAGGTGTTAAAGATGCTGGAAGGAGCAGTGAGAGGCCCTGACCCCTGCAGGATGGGTCAAGATACTCACCAGGCTGGTGGAAGATACAATCACATTCATGGGGAGCACAAGGTGTGCCTGAGTCTGGAGCACAGCTTCCCAGTCCCAGGCCCACTTGGAGGTCCCTAGGGACCGGTGGGCTCTAGTGCACTCTGGACCCATGAGCTCCTGTGTGTGTTGGGGTTGTGTGTGTGCATATGTGTGTGCGTGTTCGGAGGCCCCAGTGGGCTGGTAAGGCTGCTGCAGCATCCAGTCCAGCTGGTCTTTTATCTTGCTGTTCGTTCTCCATGATGTGACCTCCTGACATACTGCCTCTGCGGGCAGGGCTCCCCAAACACCAGGTGGATGTTCTGCCTGTAGCTTTCCCCATGCTCATCGCTCACCTTGACAAATCCCTTCCCCACATTTCTCCACTCTACCAATAATAATCCACTCTACATGTGAAGAGACTTTGATATTTAAAACCCTACTCCTCCTTTAAGGCGGGAGCCTCTTTCTCATTTCCCCTTCTCCACCCAGGGGAACTCATTGCTCCTCTCTCTGCGTGCTCATTGCCTCTTCTTTGTGCTCTTTCAAACTTCATTTGTGCTGCTCACTCAGCAGGTAATGTCAATGAGTAAGGCAGCCTTGGTATAAGGCAATAAGGAATGAAAGGGACTAAGGCAAACTGGAGAGCACATGCCCCACCCCAAAGCAGCAACCTGTCCTCTTGTCAGTTACCAGACCTTTGCCATGTAAGAATCCGGGCTCTGTACTGCCACATTTGATGTATTTAGAAGAAACCAGAAACATGGCTTTGATTGTGAAATAAAAGTCCAAACTTTTCAGTATTGGCAACAAATCCAATTCAGAAAAAATATTACAGGGACCAAGCAAACTTGGTCTGTGACCCCCTTTTTATTTTTATCTTACCTAGATGGTAGACTTTTGAGAGTGAGTCAAATGGGTAGGGCAGAAGTTGCAAATGGTGACTTATTCCTCTTTGGAAAGGTTCTACTACCCAGAATTACCAGATGAGCCATGTGTCTCTCAAGAGACCAGGGTCCTACTATTACCAGGTGAGTTTCCAGAAGGGGTCCGTGTGGGGCTTGAGGAAGTTAGTGTCTAGAGTGCTGAAATGCCCCAGGAATCTTCCAGTCATAACCTGTCACTGCACAGAGCAGTGCCTAATTACATGTCTATGGAATGAATGCACATTTTATGAGACAGCTCACTTACTCTGCAGCTACAGGGAGATGGGCCATTTTGGCACTCCTGGAGAACTGGGCCAAAATTTTAGTTTCTCCATTTGGGGGATATGAACTTGGGCAAGTTATTTAACCTCTCTAATCCTGCTCTATCACTTGAAAAATGGGGATAGTAAATAGATATCTTTCATTTTGTTGTGAGATGAGCGATAATATAGTTGAAGACTTGGCACATAGTAGACAATAACAGCTATTAACATGGGGATCATGTAAGGGTATTATTATATACCCCTAGCCACAGAGGTTGGGTCCTGGGTAGGCATGAGACACAGGCAGGGCCACTCAGAGACATGGCCATCCTTTGCTAAGATTTTTGCTGGAAATACTGGCAAAGCAAACCTCACTCTCCTGGGAAGGCTAAACTGGTAAGATTTACATAAGATATAAGATGTAGGTAAAATGGTTTTATATATATATGTATAGGTATGTCTGTATATATGTGTGTATATATATATGTGTGTGTGTATATATATGTGTGTATATATATAGCTGGACAACATGAGCTCAACAGAGTGAGATGGGGTCTCCCTTTGTTGCCCAGACTGGAGTATAGTGGTACGATCATAGCTCACTGCAACCTGGAATGCCTGGGCTCAAGGCATTCTCCCACCTGTGCCTCCTGAGTAGCTGGCATTACAGACGCACATCACCCATGACTGGCTATTTTTTAGTCTGGCCATCTTGCCCAGGCTGGTCTCAAACTCATGGCTCAAGCCGTCCTTCCACCTTGGCCTCCCAAAGTGCTAGGATTATAGGCATGAGCCCCTGCAGTTGGCTGGAAATATTTTTTTGACATGTGGATCCTGCTGTGCCCGAAGCTGAACTACCCCCAAGTGTCTCTATCATGGGAATAGTATGTCTTCTTTTGTGCTTAGGTCAATTTCAGGTGGGTTTCTGTCATCTGTACCCAAGAGTTTTGACCACTATAAACCTCTCTAAAGGGAAACAGGGGACCAGTGAAGTATAATCAGTTGTTTCTAAATGCCTATACATGGTGGGGATTTGTAGGAGTGATTTCTGTGTCAGCCAGAGGTCTGCATCTGTACAGCTGATAATTTATGGATGGAATACAGTGGCTTTCAAGAGTCCTATTTATCTCATGTGAGGCTTAACCATATGATAGTACTGCCTTCCTGGCCACAGCAGGGAAGCAGAGGCAGGGGAAATGGTGTGTTTGTGGAAACTTGAAGTGAAATTGTTTTTTACAAATTCCTGACTCCAAGACCTTAGGAAGCAGAAGCGTCTGTTTTACAAGATTCATATCAAAACCAGAAATGACAAAGGAGCTATGATAATTTGGCAATAAGGTTTGGCAGCCGCCTGCTGCCCCATGGCATCTCAGATCACTCTGAAGGACCTGATTCAAGGTAGATGGGTGTCCTTGTCTGCCCTTAGTTGCTCTGATTCCTGATTAGCATGCAGAGTTTCACAAGCCATGACTCAAAGTCAGCCACGAGGGCACAGCAGCCATAACCCTAGCGTCTAGCGCCTGGTGCAAACTGATGGCATCTCCCAGGCATTTCTGAACCATTTTCACGTGCCTCTACCCTCAGGCCTTCTCCACACCACCCTGTGTTCTGCCAACGGGAGCTAAAATGAGCCCTATTTTGCCAAACCACTCAAGCATGGCTGACACAATGTGTTTCTGCAGAAGGGTTGGGTTGGGTGGAAGTAGGGACAGTGCAGGGAGAAAGGAAGCCCATGCATGTTTCGCCTTGTTTTGATAGTTCCGTGCCAGGAGTCATAAGGCTGTAGTTGTAGAAAGCCCAAGAAACACATTTTTGTTATCCCATCAAAATCTTCCCGGGAGCTACATTGTTGGGGCAAGTTATGTGTCATCATTGGCATCAAAAGAGAAAAAGAAGTAAATGATCTGGCTCAGGTGCCAAAGCTCTTGTCATGAGGAGGGAAACGACATTTATTGAGCCCCTGCAATAGCAACAACAAATTATTATTCTTGGGCACTTTGCATGTGCCAGGCACTGGGATAAAACACAGGCATGGACTCAGCAATCCCCATGACTGTCCTTGGATGCAGGCTACACTAATTATCCCCCTTTTAAAGACCAGCCAATGGAGGCGCAGAGGGACCAGGTGATGTGCCCGAGGCTGCCTGGCAATAAGTGGCGAAGGTGGGATTCGAACTGGTTTGCCTGTCCCAGTGCCCAAATCCTTCCTTGCAACACAGAGCTGCTCTGACTGTAAGGAGTCGGCGGGTCTCTCCTCAGAGTCCCAGATACTCAGGATCTCATTTAATCTTCACAACAACCCTGAGGCATAGGGGTTTTTAGATCTGCTTTACAGATGAAGAAACTGAGGTCCAGGGAGGCTTAGTGATGCCAAAGCCACACCTCCAGAAGCAGCAGGATCTACAGGCACAGCTGGGTGTCCTGGCCCTGAGTCAAGTGACTTTCCTACTCATTTCTACTCACAAGGGCTGCATGATGGTTAATACTGAGTATTAACCTCATCAGACTGAAGGATGCAAAGTATTGTTCCTGGGTGTGTCTGTGAGGGTGTTGCCAAAGGAGATTAATATTTGAGTCAGTGGGCTACGGAATGCAGACCTACCGTTAATCTGGTGGGCACGATCCAATCAGCTGCCAGCCAATATAAAGCAGGCAGAAGAATGTGAAAAGGCGAGACTGGCTTAGCCTCCCAGCCCATATCTTTCTTCTGTGCTGGATGCTTCCTGCCCTCGAACGTCAGACTCCAAGTTCTTCAGTTTTGGGACTTTGACTGGCTCTCCTTGCTCTTCAAGCCTGCAGATGGCCTATTGTGGGACCTTGTGATCATGTAAGTTAATACTTGACAAACTCCCTTATATATATAGGAGATATATATATATATCTCCTATATATAGATCCATATATCTCTCTATATATATCCTATTAGTTCTGTCCCTCTAGGAACCCTGACTACACAGGCGGCCAAAAGTACCAGCCGAATTCATATAGAGACAATCAGGCAGTCCGTATTTTTTCTTTTTCTGTCTGATTTTGATCCTTTTCTTAGCGCAGAAAAGTATATATAGCAGGCTCTTTTGGAGTCATGGTGTGCTGAGAAGGGCACTCTCTCAGTCGGGGGCTTTGCTTTCAAGCAATGGTAGCACACTTGAGCTCAACCAAGTAAGAGGGATTCATTGGAAGGATATGGGCTTTATAATTTTTTTCATTTGACAATCATTTATTGAGCACCTAATATATGCCAGGCACAATTCCAGGTGCTGAGATACTTCGGAGAACAAAACAGAGATCCTTGTGCATGTAGAAATTGGCTTCTTGTTCAGCAAGGGGGAGGGGAAGGGAAAGTGTGGGTGGACAGACAGTAAACAATAAAGAAAAGGCAAATACAGCAAGTCCTCAAATAATGTAGTTTTATTATAACATTGATAAGAAAAAAAAAATCAATTCCAGGCTGGGGCCCCTGTCTTTGTGGAGTCTTCCATATTCTTTCCATGTCTGCATGGGTTTTCTCTGGGCACTCTGTTTCCTGCGACATTCAAAAGCTGTGCACATGAGGTTCACTGGCGTGTCTAAATGGCCCCAGTCGAAGTGTGTGGGTGGGTGAGTGTGCCCTGTAATGGGATGGTGTTCTGTCCACAGTGGGTGCCTGTCTTGTGCCCTCAGTTGCTGGGATGAGCTCTGGCCACCTGCAACTCTGAACTGGAATAAGTGAGATGGGAAACGAATGAATGAATGAATGAATACCAATTATTGTAAAATAAAAATTGTCTAAGGTCAACGATAATCCCACAAACACATGACACTAAATGATGTGGCATGAACGTGTTTGGTGAACCTGCCATATTTGTGATTGTTTGTGAACTCTGTGGTGGCTGGAGGTGCTCCTGAGACATTTGCTTTGCAAACGTTTATTCCCTGGTTTAATCCATTATAACTACCACCACTGGGACTCACTGATTCACCAAAAATTGGGTAAACAGAATGAATAGGATCTAGTATTTGGTAGTACAAAAGGACAACAGTAGTTAATAATAATTAATTGTATATTTAAAAATAACTAAAAGAGTGGACTTGGGATGTTCCTAACAGCAAGAAATGGTGAATGTCTGAGGTGATGGATGCCCCAGTCCCTCAGATCCGACCAGTATGCATTGTACGCCTGCAGCAAAGCATCACATGCACCCCATAAATATGTACAACTCACAAGCAGCCATAATCAACAAATTAAAAATTGGGTAAATAATGATCTTATTTGTTTTTCTTAATCATTCTTAAATGGATGTATAGATCATATTTATTTCAACGTTTAACATCAGAAGAGTTTTAGGTCCTTATTTAGGAGACTGGTGATGTTTTTGTGACCAGAAATATGCTGTAGGAACGTCACTCTTGTTTGTATCAATTAGCCTATGGTAAAAATGGTTTCATTATACGTCGCTTCGCCTAAAAGATGCAGTTTCCATGAACCTATGGAAGGTGTTAAGTGGGGAATTACTGTAAGCTATAGGATATGTGAGAAAAACAAAAGCTGAGCAAGGCAAAGGTATTAGGAGTGCCTGAGTGGTTGGACAGCCACCCAGGGAAGGGGAGACCTGAGTTGGTGAGGGGTTAGCTGTGGGGTCTCTGGGTGAAGAGCTGTCAGCCAGAGCTCCCGAAGGCAGACACACGCTGGGGTGTTCCAGAAGCAGCAAGAAGGCCAATGTGCTGGTGCAGACTGAACTGGAGGAGTGGCAACAGAACAGGTCAGAGAGGCAGAAAGGGGCCCGATATCACGTGGGCCCCTGAGAGCTGTGGCAGGCACTTTCAGTCTTACTCTGAATCGAACGAGGCACCTGCAGGGTCTGAACAGAGGACTGACACACTCTCATTTCCTTTTTTGAGACCGAGTCTCACTCTGTCACCTAGACTGGAGTGCAGTGGCGCAATCTTGGCTCGCTGGAGTTCAGTGGCATGATCTCGGCTCACTGCACCTTCTGCCTCCCAGGCTCAAGTGATTCTCCTGCTTCAGCCTCCTGAGTAGCTGGCATTACAGATGCATGCCACCATGCCTGGCTAATTTTTGTATTTTTAGTAGAGATGGGGTTTCACCATATTGCCCATGCTGGTCCCCAACTCCTGACCTCAAGTGATCCACCTACCCTGGCCTCCCAAAGTGCTGGGATTACAGGCGTGAGCCACCACGCCCGGCAAGCATGCTCTCATTTTCATTTTGGAAGACACACTCTGGTTTCTAGGGGGAGCAGACAGTGGGAAGTGATGGAAGAACCAGGAGACAAATCCTGCAGGAGGTGATGGTGGCTGGGAGGTGGGAGAAGTTGGGTCCTGAATCAATTTTGAAGGGAGAGTCTATAGAATTTCCTGGCAGGTTGCATGTAGAAGGTGAAAGCCAGAGTCAGGTGATTCCAAGGTTTCTGTCCGAGTAACTGCAAGAACAGAGTTGCCATCTGCTGATGGGGATGGCTGTGGCTAGAACAAGTTTTCAAGAGAGACCAGGGGTTAGATTAGGAGTTTGGGTGCCTGCTAAATATTTAAGTGGAGATGTCAAACAGGTCTTTGGATATATGAGGCAAGTTGGAGACAGAAGCCTGGGTGGGAGCTATGATTAGTTCACAGAACCCAAGGTAACTAGGAGGAAATAAATAACCCCAATGATTTTGGAAAGGACAGGAATCACGGCAATCTCTCGGTAGGAAGATCATCAGGGATTTTCTCCAAAGGAAAATCAGAATGTTCTGAGCAAAGTAAGGGGGAAATGAGACAGGGCACAAGAAATAACCAGAGGCGTCCGCTGCAGGGTCCTGTCCCGGGCGCTTCTGACACTTCTTTCCAGGTCTTCCTGCTGTTGCCAAAATGAGGGTAAGTGATGTTCCTGACAGCCTGCATTCCCATCTGCCTAGAAAAATCTCTATGGCTAGGTGAAGAGTGATAGCACATTTAGCCTATCTTATTAAACACTGCTTATCTACTAAAAGCAGTGAGCAGCATGTTTAATCAAAGTCAGGGCAGATGTGGTTTGCAACATCCAAAAGTCATTTTTCATCCTGTTCTCTCTTCCTTAGAGAAGATCAACCTCCTACCCTTGCCCTGAATCCCAAGGAAGGTGATGCATTCATAACAAGGGCATCCCAGTCCTGGGGAAGGGCAGGAAGGACCCACCCTCATTAGTCCCTGATGACTCCCACCCTTGTCCTCGGTCTCCAGGTACTTTGGAAATGAAAAGATAGGTGGGGAAACTAGAGTAGAAGTCCAAGAAAGTCTGTAGTGATCTCATTTTTACACAGATAGGGAGGAGATCATTTAAGCCACAGAAGAATCAAATCATTGCTTTTCCCATCTTGGCACTTCCCACTAGAGATCATTCAATGTTGAATAGACAGGTTTCGTTTTTCTTGGGTTTTCAAGAAATGATAGCTTTTTACTCTGGAAAAAAGTTGTCCATGAGTCTGTGATCCTGTGTCTTCCATTCCTACCCAGAAATGTCCAAGGAAATAAACGGTACCCTGCTGTTATGGGCCGTCCCCCCAAATTCATCTGTTGAATTCCTAACCCCAGGTATCTCAGAATGTGACTGTTATTTAAAGACAGGGTCTTAGAGGTAGTTAAGTTAAAATAAAGTCATTAAAGTGGCTCCTAATCCAACACGACTGGTTCCTCACAAGAAAAGGAAATTTGGACACAGACATACATGAGACAGGACTATGTGAAGACCCAGGGAGAAGGTGGCTATCTACAGAGCCAAGGACAGAGGTCTCAGAAGCCAACACTGCCCACACCTTGATCTCAGGCTTCCAGCCTCCAGAACTGAGAAAAAATAAGTTTCTGTTGTTTAAGTCACTCAGTCTGTGGTAGTTTATTATGGCAGCCCCTGACTTGAGTGAAAAATTCTTTTAACCAAACTCTGAAGTTTAACTATTTTGCCTTTCCTTATCAGAGATGAAAAGGGCAAAGATTTCAAATGGACTCGTGAAATGAAGGACACCCTTCATATCCAATTGTATTGGAAAGGAGAGGAAGGAAGGGCAACAAATTATTAGCAAACACTTGTGACTTAATGTTTAGAAAGTGTTTTCAAGATAATTTTGTCTTAATAGGCTAACTGCAGAAAATATTTATAGATATTCCCTAAGTGGGCAAGCCCGTGGGATATCTTTGGCAGTATTTAGACACCTCTGCAGCTTCACAGCAATGCTTCATTTTCTTCTGACAGTTGCCTCATCCACTTTTCTTTAGGAAATGTTTGCCAAGGGAAAAAAATTCTTCCTCCTGAAACTAAATGATTTAGTGTTCGGGAAGCCAGCCAATTAAGTGTGGCTCCAAGAATATATTTAACCTTGAAAATGTTTTCATTTCAAACAGAAATGCAGCCCTAGGGCAAGAGGGTAACTTAATGCCCCTGGGAATGCTGTGCTGATCTATATACCTTACTCATTCATTCATTCAATGAATATTTATTGAGTTCTTGTCATACCAGGCACTGTGTCAGGTGAGCAGTATTCAATGCCAGCTGGCATGAAGTCTACCGGGAAAAGATAGACCACTGAATGGACAATTAGAATCTGCTGCAATAGGTGCTGCGCTAGAGGCCGACACAGGAGTGGGGAAATTAGGGTCCTTGGAGGAATTGGCATCTCAGCTCACTGTGAAGACTCGCAGAAGTTAGCAAGTTAAGGGGGAATGGGAGATCATGGCATACAAGGATGTGCAAACAAGGAGCACAGCTCAGGGGATTCAATATGGAGCAGTAGGACCGAGCGTGGCATTGCTTGGTAAGTCCAGTCCCATTCGAGATGCCTATTGGTGAGTGTTTCAAGTCCAAGGCCAAGTCTGAATTTCCAGTAAGCAGCCTCATGTACCTGAGAATAGCTGAGGCACTTATTTCCCTTTCTTCTAATTTTGTGAAGTCTTCCTTCCCTCTAGTCATTTTCTGTTTAGACCCGAGGTTCTTTGTTGTTTTCACTGTGCTGCTTTAGGTACCAACAGTTGCAAGTCACCATCCGCGCAGGATCAGTAATTGAGTCTATCTCAGAAAGATATACTTTCTCAAGATGGATTTGAGCTTCACCTCATTGTCTTCTGTTCATCCTTCACTTTGCAAGATTCTTAAATACGGATTTTCCTTGCCAAGAACAGTCTGTTGTTAAGAATTCTCATCATTTTCCTTCTTCCTTTCTCTGCCTGAGGCAGCTTCCTCTGAAAGTGTGAGCACAAAGGAAAATGGGCATTTTTCTGCCTGACTCAGAGGCTGTGGGTTTTATTCCTAACATTCAAAAGAACTGCGCACAGCGGGGCTCCCGAGAGTCAGCCATGGCTTTCCAAAAGCATCCAAGGGTAGAGGTACCCTGTGTTAATATTAATAGGCTATAGTTGGCTCTCTAGAGGAATTTTCAAAGGCCTCATTTTCCTGCCTCCTTTCTTCTCCCTAGACAGCATTGATTTTTTTTTTAAGTTTGGATTGCTTAAAGCAAATATAGAAAAAGCAAATTTGTTTCTGGGAAGATAGTTTGCCTTTCTCGAATCTTTCAAGTCCTTCTGGATGGGTGTTGCCACCAAGGAAAGCTTCAGCATTTCTTTTCTCTGCTCATTCTCTGTAGGAAGAGTCTGGGTGTGCAAGGGCTGGTAGAGCCAAGAAGTCAGTCTGTGCTTTTAGAGAGGAAGACAGGGCATTTTCCCTCAATGCCCTTTTGCAAAGTGGAAGGAGAAGGCCACTCTCACTCTTGATGCGTAGGTTTGATGTGGAAGACCTTTCAGAAATACGAAAGTATCTGCTGTTGAGGCCCTAATATTTGTGAGAATGCTGTGTGTGAATTGTTTGTGTTCTGATTCTTCTAAATTACTTAAGGCTAGAAGATAGCTAATACGATGTAAAATAAATCACCAAAGTACAAAGATTTCGTTGAAAAAATTTAGAGTGTTTAGAGATTTCTGTAGGGCAAGGCTCTTAGAGGATATCTAAATATCCTCTAAATTGTACAAGATTGTCTCCACTTCCTGTAAGCACAGACATTCAACAAGTATTTACTGAGCACCTATTTTGTGTAATAATTTGCAGGTGATTTGATTGCTTACCTAGAAAATCCAAGAGAATAAACCAAATAACTATTAATTCTGATGAGTTTAATAATGTAGTGAAATATGAAAGTCACAAGTAAAAATTGTTAGTTATCCTATGTATCATTAATAACCAATTAGAAGACATAAAGGGGAAAGGCTCCATTCACAATAGCA
This sequence comes from Rhinopithecus bieti, assembly GCF_001698545.2. Taxonomy (NCBI): domain Eukaryota; kingdom Metazoa; phylum Chordata; class Mammalia; order Primates; family Cercopithecidae; genus Rhinopithecus; species Rhinopithecus bieti. The sequence continues at coordinate 349,548 of NW_016803195.1, forward strand.
AGAACAAACTTAGTAAGATGCAAAAGACCTGTGTAAAAGCAACATAAAATTTACTGATGGACATAAAAGAAGATCTAAACAAGCAGAGACATATACCATATTCTTAGTAAATCTTATTAATTCTTGCCAATTAAACTATAAACTGTTATAAAATCTCAATTAAAACCACAGTAGGAAACTTAAACTATTTTGTTTATTGTACAAGTTGAGCATCCCTAATCAAAAAATCTGAAATCCAAAATGCCCCAAAATCTAAAACATTTTTAGCACTGACATGATACTAGAAGTGGAAAATCCCACACCTGACCTCATGTGATGAGTCACAGTCAAAACACAGTCAAAACTTGGTTTCATGCACAAAATTATTAAAAATATTATATAAAATTGCCTTCAGGCTATGTGTGTAAGGTGTATCAAACATAAATGAATTTTATGTTGAGACTTGGGTCCCATTCCCAAGATATGCCATTATGTATATGCAAATATTCCAAAATCTGAAAAAATAAAAATTTTGCAACACTCTGGTCCCAAGCATTTTGGATAAGGTATACTCAACCTGTATATGTGGAAGACTAAATGTCCAAATGGAGCCAAAAAACAGTCTGAAGTGTCTTGCCATATAACATAGCTAAATTGATATTACAAGCCATTTTAAATAAATGCCATAGAGGCACCACAAATCAAAACCAATGGGAGGTGGCCAAAGTGGTACTCAGAGGAAAATATATAGCTTTAAGTGGATACAATGGAAAGCAAGACATATTGAAAATTATGAGCTCATCTTCAACACAGAAAACTGGAAAAGGTAACAAAATAAACCAAAGAAAGTAAAAAGGCTAAATAAAATTAATAAAAATTTATATTAATAAAGTAGAAAATTAATTAAATTTGATTGATAAAATCCAATTGACTAGACTTTAGGAAAATACTTGAGAAGACCAATAATCATGCAAGCAATTGAAGAGGCAATCAAAGATATAATCCTAGAAATTATTCATTCCTTAATGGTTTTATAGAACTCAGTAAATTAATCCTAGATCCAGTAATTTACTAAGTGAGTTCTATAAAACCATTAAGGAATGGATAATTTCCATATTGTAAACATTATCTACCTACCTACTTACAGATACACACACAATTTCTGGATTGCAGAAAATTATTAAAAGGCTCTAACCTATTGTATGAGTTTTTAATAATATTACTAAAGTATGTCATGTAATATTACATAATATTATAAAGAAAGAGATATGTCAATATCCCTCATGAACGTAAATGCAGAAAGTCTGAGTTGGAGATGTTGACTAGGAGAAATCAACATAAGAATGATAATAGAATTCATCCCTCTCCAAAATTAAGAATTGAATTAAAGGAACATTATATCACCACCAAGTATGGTTTATGACGACTCAGGATATGTAACTCATAAAAAAATAAACACTATGTGACTATTTCAATCAATTTGGGAAAACAATGATTTACAAAATTAACACCTGTTCCTTATTTAAAAAAAACTCTTAGCTATGAATAGAAGGGAAATTCTCAGCTTGAGAAGTGTATACATTAGAAGTCTCTAACATGCATCCTACTATTGGTGATATCAGAGGATTTCCAATAAAATTAGGAACAAAGTCAAGATGTCCACTAACACTGTGGCTAGTCACAGTGGAAGGAGGCATGGAAAGTGAGGAGCAGGTGTGGGAGGTAAGGAGGTAGACTACATAGAACCTACTGGATGTAGAGCTAAGCGGGGAGCTAAGTAACTCCAGGAGGAGGCCAAGCTTCCTGGCCTTGGCACTGGCAAGGGTAGGAGCAGGCGTTGTTACTGAGATCAGGAGCACAGTAAGAACAGGTCTAAGGGGTCTAAGAAGGTCAACAATGGAAATGCTGACATGTTCACTTTGAGAGCCCCATTGACTTTGAGAGCCCCATTGAGATGGCATCCTGGAACTTGAGAGAAGTCTGAGTTGGAGCTGTAAAATCAGGAGAAGTCAGCACAAAGATGATAAAGACAGCCATAGAAGGTGCTGAGATGGCCCAGAGAAACAGAGGAACAAGGTACTGCACTCCACACTCCAGCTAGAGTGAACAGAGAGTCTGTTCCAAGTCTACTGGCTCCTCTCTCATCTCAGTGCATTTACTTCTTCCATTGGAGCTCCCCACAATCCTCTGCCCCCCATCCCACGCTCTCAGCCAACTCTTATTCATCCTTCATGACTCAGTTTAGTTATCAACACCTCCTTCTCAGATCAACCCCTGTAAGGCTAGATCCCACTCTCTGTGCTCCCAGAGGGTCAGCAGTCCCACACAAACAGTCAGGGTTCTGCTATGTTAATATAACAGACAACTGACAAATCTCAGTGTCTCACAACGAAAAATACTTCATTTTGCCCATTATGGGGCACCAGCTGGGGCAGCTCTGCTGCAGGCTGCAGCTCATGATGTCTGTTCCTCATGTCTCTCATTCTAGGACATGCTTTCATTCTAGGACATGCTCTTATTTTTGCAGGTGGTGGAAGTGCAAGAGGCCAAGCCTAGCTGTAAGCACACAAAAAGCCTCTGCTTTGTCACATCTGCTTACATTCTGTTGGTCAAAGCAAGGAACCTGGCCAAGCTCAAAGTCAGAGGGGCAGGAAAGCAGACTCCATAGTACAGATTCACAAGGCAGAGGTCATAGGCATGCAATTTCATCATAGGAAAGAAGTGAAGAATTAGGGACAACAACCCACTCCACCTCTGAGTACCACCTCTGAGTGTCAGGCTTTATGGCCTTGGCCTAGTTGCTTGTCTTCCCACTAGGTTCTCAGTGCCTTCAGGACAGGACCCTGGCCATCTTACTTATTATTGTATCTCCAGTTACGACCACAGTGTCTGCTCTACTGAGTCATGGTGATCCATACACATCTACTGAATGAAAAATTAGATGTGAGGGGTCTCAGCCAAGGTGGAAGAGTGTCGCAGAAAAACAGGAAGTGATCAACTTCCGAAGGACCTCAAGACTGGAGAGTGCTGTTTAGATTGAGTAACTTGACGTTCATTGCTAACCTTGGAAAATACAGTTTCAGGGAAGTGCCAGGGCTGGGGAGTTAGAAGTCAGACTACAGTGGGATGGGCAGTGAATGAGTGGTGAGGAAGTACAGGCGGTGAGCGAAGACCACTTTTCCAACTCTTAGGGAATAGGTTATAAGCAATGTATAGTAAAGGAGAGATTTTAAAGGTAAGAGAGGTTCAAAGTGTTTACAGGCTCAACGGAAAAGGCAAGTAGAGAGGGTACATTAGTCTGTTTTGTGTTGCTAGGAAGGAATACCTGAGACTGGGTAATTTATAAAGAGGTTTATGTGGCTCACAGCTCTGCAGCCTGTACAAGCGTAACACCAGTATCTGCTCAGCTTCTGGTGATGCTTCAGGAAGCTTTTACTCATGGTGGAAGGCACAGGGGGAGTAGGCGTGTCACATGGTGAGAGAGGGAGCAAGAGAGAGGCCAGGCTCTTTTAAACAACCTTCACACAAATTAATAGAGCAAGAACTCACTCATTACCACAAGGGTAGCACAAAGTCATTCATAAGGGATCCACCCCAATGACCCCAACACCTCCTGCCAGGCCTCATCTCCAACACTGGGAGTCACATTTCAACATGAAATTTGGAGAGGACAAACGTTCAAACTATATCAGAGGGAGACATTGAATATACCTGCAAGAGAGAAAGGGTAACTGAGAGGGAGATGCATTAGGAAGTGCAGCAGGGATGAAATGCAGCATAGGCAGGTGTATGTGCATGTGTGCTGTGTGCGTGTGTGTGTGTGTTTGTGAACATTTGACATGTTTAGGCTGTTAAGCATCCACCCAACCCTCCTTGTTAGAGGAAATCCCTACTGAGTTTGGTCTTGTGAGGAGGCAGGGCCTGGCTACTAGCTGTGGGAGCTGTTTCCTTTTTTGTCCTCTGGCAGCAACATACCAGCTTGTGACTTGGGCTCAGCCAAACGCTCTCAAGAGACTTTGAACACACCAATGGATAGTCAGTCAGGGCTCTTTGATGGTAGTGGTGGGTGCATCCCACTGAAAATTCCTATGCTTCCTCTTTTTGGTCTCCAGAGGTCGCTGCGTTGCCCTAGTTTCACAGTTCCTCTTGGTTCTATGAGTCTTCAGTCCCCTTCCAGTAAGTGTGTTTTGTTTCTCTTTTCTGTTGTTGTTGTTGTTGCTGTGTCGTGTTTTTGTTTATTGCTTGTTTTTTGTTATTTTATGGATGAGAGTCTAGCTGATGGAAGATGGGGTCAACAAGCCGGGACAGGATGATGCCAGACTCTCATTCCTGGTATCCCAGTCAATCTGTGACAGGTGGAGAGGAACGGATTAACTGTACCCACAGAAAAGTTTGACCCATGTCTTCTGAATGTTAGTCATTCCCGTAGCACCTTCCTAATGTTTTCCATGTCCACACAACAGCACCTTACATGGAGCTGCATTATGCGCTACTGCCTAATATTTTCTTCCAGTTGACTAGATTTTGATTTAAAGACACTGATTTTAAAAAATCACCATTTCAAATGAAAAACCAGAATAATTTGCTTTAATTTAATATATATATATACATATATATATATAAAACAAAATAATGTTAAGTTCTGGATGAATATTATTACATGACGAGGGTTCTCATCCAAAACTCTTTGTTAAAAGGGGAGATTAGCAAACGGTGTGGTTGTTAAAGACATGTTACTCCCAAGCTGAGACTTTCTTCTTGATTTAATCAGACACACTGAAGCAGAAGCAGAAGGGAGTGACTTTCTCACTTTGAGATTGAATGTTATTTAAGACTACGTCAGCTCACCCTTAAATCATCTCACACATCAATGGGGCGCATTTCCTGCCATTGCTAGGCAGGGTGCAGCAATATGGGACAGAGCATGGAAACTGCCAAAGGGAGGCACCAGAACATTTATGCTATTGGAGTTTCAGGGAAGGTTTTATGGAGAAGGTGGGGCTTGAGTTCTGAAATATACACAGGAGAGCAGAGGCCATTTCAGTCATGGGAAACATAAAAATAAGGAGGTGAAAGTAAACAGCAGGGATATAGGATGGTATAGACCAGCTAGGCTAGAGGGCAGAGGTTGAATACAAGCTCAGAAAGGGTCCTATCTGTTCCCCCCCACCATGGGTCCTCCCCAACTCTACCCTTTGTGGGCAGTGCCTTTGCGTTGCCACTACCTCTTATATCTCGTGTCTTTAGCCTGTCCTTGCCCCCTGGGATGGGAGCCATGCATGGCCAGTTGTGAATTACTGTGCAGCAGCCATAGTTTCCCATTGACTTGCTATGAGACTGGGTGGGTCTGGGTGTCCTGCTGGGTACTCCACTGGCTTCTATGCCAGTGCTTGGCTGACTCTACCAATTGGGTTGGCACAGCAGGTCCCAAACTGTTGTGAAATCAAATGCCCTGCTTTTTGCCATTGCCATGTTCGACATACACTACTTAATAATTACTCAATAATGAAAGCAACTCATTGTTTAAAGGTATAAATTGACTTTAAAAAAACACTTCATATTACTACCATAAATTTAAATCCAGCATCAGTTGCCATAAACGAGACAATACTTTAAAATAAATGCATAACTGTTAAAATAATGCTTTCCAAGTACCATATAAAATACCTGCTGATACTTTATCTCACTGCAAGAAAACACTAGGCTAGAGAAATGAAGCAGGCCCATTTTTGGTAGAAAGGGGAAAATCTTAAGAGCCTCAGAGCTGGATGGAGCCCCAGTAAATATCTAGGTCATGGATTGCAAGCTGTTTTTCCCCACCAATAATGCCCTTTGTCATCCTCTCTCTTTCTCTCTTGTTTCCCTGGAAATGATGCATAAAGTAGCAAAACACAGGACTGAACCCTTTCATGGGCTGTTTCTCTGGAGAAACCCAAAGAAACCCATTCTGCAAACCTCAACCTTCATCCCTTCCTCCCTCTTGTGCCACCCTTGCCCCCGTACACAGAAAAGTAGCATCAGTGCCCTCCACCACCCACCTCAGCAGCTAGGGGGAGGCAGAAACACATCAATGGCCGAGGAGTGGAGGGTGGGCTGAGAGCTGGCTTAGCTTTGTGACACCAGTGCACCCCCATATTGGATAGCACCCAAGGCCCTCACAAACGTTGAGTGCCATGCTTGTTGGCTGCAAATAATACCCCATGAGCCACCAACTTCCTTTCCCAGGCACATCTGCCTGGACTTCTGTTCTCTTTGGTACCAAGGCACTAGGCAGGCTTTAAAGAGCAGGCCGTTGCCTTTCTCTACATGTGCCTTCAGACCTGTCTTACCTTCCCCATGGTCTCCCTCATACTCCTTTCCTGAATATCATTTCTTTCCCTTTCTCCTGCACACAAAAGCTCAACACGGAGTTCATTCTGTGAGCCTAACCTTTTGCTTCCCGCACTTGGCTGACTCAAATGCCACTTGCAAAAATGTAAATCTCAGCGGGGCTGAGCTCAGTTCCTGCTACCCCTTTCCAAGTTTTTGTTTTGTTGCAGAGTTCTAAACCAGTGTCTCCCTCTGTGCTTGGGCATAAGAGCAGCATCAGACCATTGAAAATCTACTGGATTGGCTGATACTCATTGACTGGATGGAGATTTCAGAGGCAAACCTAGGCTTCTCCAGAGGAAAGTAAGACTTCAATCCCAGTCCTGCCATTTTCTATGAAACCACTTGTAATCTTGGGTTTCTCTTCATTATAAAGATAAGAAATGATCTGAATCTCCAAGCTCATAGTATTGTGGTGAGGACCAATCAGGCAACATGCATGAGAGTGCCTTGTAAACCTGCCCTGCTGCAGCAATGAAGGCATGGCTTCCGCTAAGCACCTGTAAGCCCTTTCTGAGGGAGTTGAGCAGTTCCCTTAGGGAAAAATGTCTTAAATGTTGACTGAATTCTCCCCTCTCCCCAGACCAAAATCAGTAACTGATTTTGTGGTGGTGGTAGGTAAATAAATGTTTATGCAAATTGGGCCCTGATAAGATGTAAAAAAAAAAAAAAAAAAAAGGCACAGATAAGACGGCGCTTGCGCAGGCGCTCGGCGCAGAGGCCTGCGGGAAGCCAAGATGGCGCATAGGGGTTCTCCAGGGCACAGTTGGCACTTTATCAGTATCTAAGCCGAGTGTCTTGGAAGGAGTTAAGGGGCTGTGGCAAACGCCCTCTCCGCCGTCATGGCCCGGCATTGGAATGTTCGAGGCTATAACTACGATGAAGATTTCGAAGATGATCTCTATGGCCAGTCTGTAGAGGATGATTATTGTATTTCACCATCAACAGCTGCTCAGTTTATTTATTCACGGCGTGACAAACCTTCCGTTGAGCCTGTAGAAGGATATGATTATGAAGATCTGAAAGAATCTTCCAATTCTGTTTCGAACCATCAGCTCAGTGGATTTGATCAAGCTCGTCTTTATTCGTGCCTTGTTCACATGAGAGAGGTACTTGGAGATGCTGTGCCAGATGAAATATTAATTGAAGCAGTTCTGAAGAACAAGTTTGATGTGCAGAAGGCTTTGTCAGGGGTTCTGGAACAAGATAGAGTGCAGAATTTGAAGGACAAGAATAAGGGAACAGTATCTACAAGAAAGATAGCGAAAGGAAAACCAGTAGATTCCCAGACATCGCGAAGTGAATCTGAAATTGTGCCAAAAGTTGCTAAAATGACTGTATCTGGAAAGAAGCAAACTATGGGATTTGAAGTGCCTGGAGTATCTTCTGAAGAAAATGGTCAGTTTCCACACACCTCAAAAAGAACGGCCCACTGAAGATGCCATTGCTTCTTCTGATGTTCTTGAGACTGCTTCTAAATCTGCTAATCCACCCCACACGATTCAAGCATCAGAAGAGCAGAGTTCAACCCCAGCACTGGTGAAAAACTCTGGCAAGCTGAGGCAGCAATTAGATGTGAAGGCAGAACTGGAGAAGCGGCAAGGAGGGAAGCAGCTCCTCAACTTGGTGGTCATTGGTAATGCTCTTTGTCCCTCTGGCAGCATGGAAACTCTGAGTTTCTCCATGGGTGGAATGGACAGAGGGTGAGGAGGCACAGGGCCTCATAATGCTTTCTAGTCACCTGGGGAGAGAGAATGCCAAGTTACCAAAGAGGTCATTACACTTGATTGTGGGATTTTTCATTTTGTGAACATTTTGAAATTGGCATGCCTTGTTGACAATTTTAATTTCCAAAAATTTGAGAAATTTCCCCCCTCTGTAAAGAGACATGCTGTTTTTTTTTTTCAATTAGATGTTGTAACTGTCATTTGATAAATATTGGTATTACTGTAAAAAAAAATGTTGACTGCTTTGGAGAGTGTCCATTGTTATCTGAGAGTTTTGTTTGCACATGAGATGCATACAATGTGATTCACATCACTGGCCTCACCCTGTCTTATTTGCCTTAATGTAATTGTCTGTTTGGATCCACTGGTGGTGAAAATTACATTTGTCCTTATAAGTGGAGATATTCTAAAAATGAGAAGTTCAAAGAAGGCAGAGCCTTTAATGCAGAGAAAATGTATTTATTTTCTTAGCTCCTTTGAAACAGTTTTATCCCCTGGAATGGGGTAATTTCCTTGCAGAACAACAAAATGGATGGTTCATGGTAACCCCTCATCAGGGAAGGTGCTTTAAAAAAAAAGTGGCCTGATTCAGAACATCTCCATCAGTTCAACAGTGTGTGCTTGGGTAACCTTGGAAGATTTGGAGATTTTCTGAGAAATCCACAATGTGTGCTTTGGCTTGAATGCCAAGGTCATTCCAAGCTCTTCCTTTACTGAAATGCTCATGCTAGGATTTGTCCCTCAGCTAGGGAAAATATACAGGAAGATAGAATTCAGATATGGAGGAAAAGAGTGAAGTTTTCACCTAGTGGAATAGGTTCTTTTTTTGGTCAAAGTTTAATATTGAAAGTCCGTATCTATAGAATTTTTTCAGGTTGGAGTGCAGTGGCACGAACATGGCTCACTGTAGCCTCAATCTTCTGGGCTCAAGTGATCCTCCCACCTCAGCCTCCCAAGTAGCTGGGACTACAGGGATGTGCCACCATACCCAGCTCATTAAAAAACTTTCTTGTAGACACAGGATCTCACTGTGTTGACCATGCTTGTTAAACTCCTAGGTTCAAGTGATCCTCCTGCCTTAGCCTCCCAATGTGCTGAGATGACAGGCATGAGCCACCATGCCCAGTCTCAGATTTATAAGGTTTTTGTATTTTTTTTTTCTGCCTAGTACAAAACATTTGGTTACATGCTCCCTTTCAACTTATTTACCTTCATAAGGCTGTAGCTTTATGTGGAGTTTTCGGCTATCAGAGAAGTACAGGTTTGCCAGACTACATAAAATAAAAATAATAGCTAGCATTCTTTGGGTGTCCATATGCCAGACACTGTGTTAAAGGCCCAACACATATCGCGCTGTTTAATCCTCAAAACATCCCTCTGATCTGGGCTCTATTGCTATTATCTCCCGTGTTTTGAAGAGGGTAAATAACTTCACTCCAGGTGACACAGCTGGTGATTGGGGAGCTGGGACTTGAGCCCAGGTGTGTCCCCCGCTCTATGGCAGTGATCTAATTAACAATGAGGCCAGGACTTCCTGAGCATATGGTGTGGATCAGGCTCACCCAGGAAAGGTTTTGGAAATACAGCAGGTCCTTAAATAATGTCATTTTGTTCAATGCCATTTTGTTATAATGTTGATGAGGAAAAGAAATTGATTCCCGTCAAGGGCCACCACTTGTGTGGAGTCTGCAAGTTCTTCCAACACCTGTGTGACTTTTTCCAGATACTCTGGTTTCCTTCCACATCCCAGTTGTGCACGGGAGGCTCACTAGAGGATCCCCTAGTCCCATTTGGAGTGAGCGTGGGTGTGTGTGCTTTGCCATGGGATGGCATCTTAGCCAGGTCAGTTCCTTCCTTGTGCTCTGAGCTGCTGGGATGGGCTCCTAAAATCCTTAACTGGAATAATTGGGTAAATAATTATCTTACTTGTTTTCAATTAATCTTTCTTAATGTATGGACAGTTCACGTTTATTTCAGCGCTTACTATCAGAAGTGTGTGTGTGTGTGTGTGTGTGTTTTCTAGAGTTTTGGTGATGTTTCTGTGACCAGAAACATAGGAGCTTAACTCTTACTTCTATCAATTAGCCTATGGTAAAATGGGTTTTGTTATACGTTGTTTTGCTTAAAGTTGCAGCATCCAAGAACATACTGGTGAAGTGAAGTTAGGATTTGCTGTACAGTGAAATAATGATGAGGTGTCGCTGGTGGCGGAGCCTGGGAGTGTGTGCTCTGAGATGGTCCTGCCCAGCTTTGGTTAAGACCACACCCCAAGCCAAGCAGGCTGGCATTCCACAAACTTGCCTGGCTCCCAGAATAACCCAGAGGCATTTGCTATAATACATAATACATAGATTCCTAGGCTCCACTTCAGAGCTCCTGAGTCAGAAAAACCCCAGAAGCACCCGGGACCTTTATATGAATAAAGCACTTGTCTAAGGCACTAACCCAAGGACCATTCATCCAAAGGTGCTCAGCACAAATGTACTGAATAAACTACACCATTCATATGGAAGGTCACTTTTGAATTTGTTGTGGAAAGTGCTTTGGACTAAGACCTGGCTTCCCCTTCTGCTCTGCCCTCATCCGCTGAGCAGTCTCTGGCAAGTCACTTTCTCTCTCTGGACCTCAATTTTCCCAGTGGTAAAATGAAGAATGGCTGAGACCCTTTCTGGCTCTCACGCCTTTGAATAGCATATTTATTGAGTGCACCTTTATAAGAAACATCCAAACACAGGCCTGCAGGCTTTGATTTGGATCTCCCAGCACTAATGTTTAAGGCAAAACCCCTTAATTTGCTGTGAAACAGTGAATCTTTGTGAACGGGAGTCCTTTTTGTCTAATGATTAATAAAGCAGGCATCTCCTCATTCTGGGTAAACACTGAGGACATTACCTAACCACTTCATCCTGTGTGATCCCAAGACGCAATTGTTCCCCTCCACATGGGAGAGGCCAAATAGACAGACAAGGCAAGTAATAAACATGCCTTTACTTAAAGAGTCCTTCAGTTTCCCAACTCCTTCCACACCTGTGGTCTCATCCAACTTCAACACACATCTGTAAGGTGGGCAGGTCAGGGGCGTTACCCTCATCTGGTCAAGTCAAGCTGGAGCTGCATTCTCAACTTCTCCAATGTGGGTGGGTGTTCCCCTGAAGAAGGTGTTTGTGAGTGAGAAAAGGGAGCTTGTTGGTTCACCCTCAGCACCTAGAACTGTGCCTGGCATTCAGCACTAGTCATTACCTTCTGAATGAATGAATGAGTCTGGTCCTCATTCCCTGGTTATGACCTCTCAGGAAGTTTAAAGAGGTGCAAGGTGGTCTGTGACTGTTTAGAGAATCACTTTTATTGCTACCATCATTTTTATTGTTCTCATGTCTACCGTTAAACTACATTTTAGGATGCTGTTGAAAGGCTGTTGAGAACAGAATTTCCTAGTGTGAAAGTTATTAGAGAAATAGGATCAAATGGCTGCTATTTACCCTTGAGAAATTTCTATCTCTGTATGGTAGGTGGGAAAAGAGGGGGAAAACACTGTCTCTCTAGAAGCCCTGATCTAAGGCAGCCACCTCTGGTAAGGCTCACCTGAAAGAGGTGGCACCATCATAAAACTATCAGGTGGATCGTCAGAAAAGATGACAGCTGGGAGACCCTAGTGTCACAAACTAGCTGTGATGCCTTCAACAAAGTCCTTCACCTTGAATTCTACCTCTCGGGTGGGACAACTCTGAGATGTGTTCTATGCAGTAACCTCGCTCAGAAAATGAGTTCTTGCCTGGGATGTTATGAAGGGCTTGTGAGGTGGCAGCTGGAAGGCTTTCAAGAAAGGAACAGGTGCATTACCAACACTGAGCAAAGGCATCAGGATCTCTTATATCAGAAGCTACAAACTGGGACCAGCACATGAGCTTGTATAGCCTCCAGTGTTTTAAAATTTTTCAATTTGCTACCAAGACATCTGAAAATCTAGGGATTTCTAATACAATTTAGATTCGTAGTTTCTCTTGAATAATGGCTCCACATTCTTGCATGGCCAACAATTGGTTGAAGCCTAGTAGCTTCTTTAGCTTCTCACTGACACAGAGGCTATCACCTCTTCCCCAGTAGAGAAACAGTTTTCTGTACCCATGGCAGGCACTGTTGGTGCCTAGCCCTCCTCCCCTGGTACCTCCAATCCCCTTGCACACCAGCCAGGTGGCTTCTGACTGCAGTTCCCTCTACTTCTTTCCCTGGGGGGTTTCTTTGGCCACCTGAGTATTCTCAGCCTACCCACAGGATGGACCAGAAACATCAGGGAGCTGCCCCTGGGAGCAGGTCTCAAGAGGTGGATGGGAGGTGGTGAAGAAGTACCTGGGCTCTGAGGCACACTCTACATTGTCCCCTGGAGGTCCTGAGCAGGGTTGAACCCTAAATGCCTCCAGCAAGAGCCTCCCCACGAACATGCTGTCTTGGCTTCCCTTTCCTCCTGGTTTCCTGGGATCACCTACCAAATAAGCAACTTGCACTTAAATAGTTGCCTCAGGGTTTGCTTCTGGGGATCCCAACCTAAGATAGTACGCTGGACTCCTTTCAAAAAAGAAAATTAAAAAAAAACCTTGCATCTGACCTTGCCCTGCCTAGCATTTTCTATTCCAGTGCCCTGTGAGATGACATTTCAGCTAATACTCGAGACGACAGGTGACAAACCACTCTTTCCAGTGCAAAAGTGGCCTTGGGCATCACTGAACAACATGTGGCTTGTCTTTGGGGTCCTTGTACCTTGAAATGACCTATCTTAATTCCCAGGTTCTCAGAAGGCAGTCACATCTGGACAGTGTTCCTTGACTACCCGTCAATCTCCCATCATGTTGTTGCTGGCTGTGAGGAAGAAAGTGACCTCCTAAACAAATCCATGCACGTTTAAATGACAGCTGCTGGTTTGAATCTGTTTCTTCTCCTCCATTTCCTCTTCTGGTCAAAGAGCCCACCTTTTCATTTGGAGGAAACATTTCTCAACTGGCTTCATTCTGTGAGGTTTAGAGGTACGAATTGAACTCAGCTCTGTCTAGAGCCAAAGCTACTCCAAAAGTGTTCTTAACTACTATGGGTGGTTGACAGTACAGGCTCTAGAGTGAGACTTGCCACAGCTCAAATCTCAGCAATACTTCATACTACAGTTCAAATCTCAGCCACAACTCATACTAGCTATGAGGCTGGGGTAAATGCCGCTCACTTTTCTAGCTTAATTCCTTTCTCTCTCTCATGAGCTTATTGTGAGAATTTAAAAGATACAACAATTAGAAAGCACTTAGTATAGTTCTTGGCTCGTTAAAGTGCTCAACAAATAATAACTATTAATGTTTAAATTATTAAGACTCTAGTTGGCTGAAGAAAAGTGATAGGAAAGCTACAGCCTTTACTCGGGGAGCTTCTAGAGAACTAAGACTTTGGTTATTTCTCTCCTGTCCCTGAGTCCTACCCACACTGTAAGACTGAATGAGTGAGTGAGTGACGATGGTGTGTTTGTAGAATTCACAAACCCATTGAAAATGCTTCCTGAAGCTTAAGTGAGCTCCCTGCCAGGAAATTCTGTGTGGCCAGCCAGGAATTGTGGCATCAAATAATATTTAATTTCATTTCTTCCTAAATATTACTGAATTTCATTCCCAGTAACTTTTCCTTTTGAAGTTCTCTTTTTGAGGCAGTTCAAGTGGAAAAAGAAATAACCTAGAAGCAAGTAAAACCACCTTATTCAACAACAACAAAAATCCTTCAGCTAAGTGTAAGGAACTGGGCCCTTCTGTTTTTTTGTGTGTAAATTATTTAATATACTGATGATCCAACATATCCTTTATTATTTTAGAGACTGCTTCTTCCATCCCCTAGGGAGAGTGTTTTTAGCTCCATGGAGCATGAATTTTTTTCACTTACCTAGTGATTATTAGGTATAAAAATCCTTTTTGGTAAGAGGTTCCACTTTTAATGGTCTCTTCAGTGAGCAGTTTTCTGTAAATATTGCATAAGTCTATTCAGGGAAAAAGAATGCCCTCGCCGCTGGATTCTTTATAACTCCACTCTGATGGGGGCATCTGCTGAGTTCCAGCTTGTGGATTTGAGAGGCTGATGTGGACTCTAGTTCTGGAATCTTCTGTTTGGACTTCCTTTTTCATTTTTTCTGTTTTTGATTTGATGGCATTTGCATTTCTATATGGCCCTGGAGTCAGATTGTGACACTTGGTAGCTGTGTGACCTTAAATAAGTTATTTAACTTATCTCATGTTCATTTTCCTTATCTATAATCTGAAGATATCAGCATCTACTTTTTAAGGCTTCAGTACAGACTAAATAAATATCACAGCACTACTGTGTGCTGGACGCTGCACTGTACTGCCCAGCACACAGTTAGTACTTCCATTTATCAGCTCATCATCCTCATCACCATTCTCATCATCGTTGTCATAATCATCAAGGTCATCATCATCATGCAAGCGGTTTCTTTACTTTCAACATACACAGGCTGCCAAGGGGATAGCCCTAAATATAAGTGCCCTCATATAGAATCTCTTTCTGACAACCCAAGGCCCAGCAGGCTGACTTCATTAGTCTGCTCACCTATAAAAGGGGTAATAATAGTATTTACTTCACAATGTCGTGAGGATTAGACAAGTTAATAAATGTAGGGTGATTAACACAGTGCCTCACACATAATGGGTATTCAATGAACAATAACTCTTGTTGAAGTTCTTGCTTTCAGCTTAGCTCTTTGAGGGCTAATATGCAAAGCAAAAACCCAATAAATTTATTTTCTCACTCTTAAAGAAATATTGAGTGCCTTCTGTGTGCCTGGTACTGTTCTAGCCTCAGGCAAAGATAAAGTAGTCATAGTAAATGCAACTAACAAGTGACAAGGTTCTCACCCCATTTACTGTTATGGAAGATGACTGACAACTACTATAGCTATGTTGTATAATAATAAATACTAATGGAAAAAATAAAGCATGGCAAGGGAATAGAGAATAAAGAGAGTCGGAATACGAGATGGGATTGTTAAAATAGATAGAATGGGCATGGTGGCTCATGCTTATAATCCCAACACTTTGGGAGGCCGAGATGGGAGGACTGCTTGAGTCTAGAAGTTCGAGACCAGCCTGGGCAACATAGTGAGACCTCCATCTCTACAAATTTTTTTTAAAAAAATAGCCAAGGATGGTGACATGTGCTTGTGTAGTCCCAACTACTCAGGAGATAGAGGTGGGAGAATTGCTTGAGCCCAAGAGGTGGAGGTTGCAAGTGAGCCATGATTGCACCATTGCACTCCACCCTGGGACACACAGCAAGACCTTGTCTCAAAAAAAAAAAAAAGAAAAGAAAACTCATTAGTAAACTCCCCAAGCCACCCGTTGGCCAGGACATTCACCTTTAGAGGCCATAATACTTCCCAGTCAAGCTTCCCATGTAGTTCAGAGAGTAGACAACTGCAGTCTCTAAACTACTGATACGGCACATCAGCTAATTAAATTACTGCACGTTGCTCGTTGCAAGGCTAAAGTCAGTAGAGTGATTTGTTATTATCCTCTTGAAGAACAATTGATGGGCAAAATATTATTAGATTTCATTTTTCTAAAAAGCTGGGAGTAAAGTTATTTAATTAAGATTGTGTCAAAGCGTGGCTCTGGTTTCCCCTTTCGCCCTTTTCTTTTCATTTCAACTATGAAAGCGTTCCTCTTAGAAAAATGTGAAGAAACTAGTTTGTCTCCATTATTGCCAAAATACAAGTTGTATTTCGTTAACTTACTCCCAATCCATATTTTAAGTTGCTACCAGGGCTCTTTGTGCAAGAAAAATATAATCCAATACAACCCATGCCAGAGTGTGGTTGAGCTTCATTTCATGCCGAGAATCCCAAGGAGGGACTATAGTCTGGGTAGGGACTTTGGCTATAGCTGTCCATTTATTGATTCAACCCACTCATTCACTATGAATTAATTCAGCTCCTCGCTTGTGCAAGATACTGTGTTAGCAGAGCATACAATTAAAGAAAAGACAAAATTTTGATGTTTCTTCCTCAAAGCCCTTGAACAAACAACGGGAGACTGTTAAAAAGAAATGACTTGATGCCACCAAATTTTGTTTGTTTGTCCCTAGGAATGGCCCCTCTTTCCCACTTGTTCAAAAGTAATCTGTGCTTTAAACTCTTGCTTGGTTGAGGTCTCCTCCATGAGGCCTTCCCTGAATACTCCATTTCTTGGAATTCCCCACCCCCATATTTTTCCAACTGAGTTTCCTTTGAACAATCTGTACCATATCATTTTTAATCAAATGTGTATTGTTATTTCTATTTTGTCTTATTTCCAAATAAAACTGCAACTTTTTTGAGGACATGGACAACATCTTCTCCTTTGCCTCAAAACATCTACCTTGTTTAAAAGAATCCATTACATGAAAAAGATACTTGCACATGCATGTTTATAGCAGCAAAATTTGCAATTGCAAAAACGTGGAACCAACCCAAATGCTCATCAATCAATGAGAAAAAAACTGATATATATATATATATATATATGATGGAATACTACTCAGCCATAAAAAGGAATGAATTAATGGCATTCGCAGCAACCTGGATGAGATTGGAGACTATTATTCTAAGTGAAGTAACTCAGGAATGGAAAACCAAACATCATATGTTCTCACTAATAAGTAGGAGCTAAGCCATGAGGATGCAAAGGCATAAGAGTGACACAATGGACTTTGGGGACTCAGGGAGAAAGGGTGGGAAGGGGATGAGGGATAAAAGACTACAAATAGGGTGCAGTATATACTGCTCGGGGGATAGGTGCACCAAAATCTCACAAATCACCACTGAAGAACTTACTTACGTAACCAAACACCACCTGTTCCCCAATAACCTATGGAAATAAAAAAATTTTAAAAAACAAAAATCCATCTACTTCCTTGATCTCTTGCATAGAACAGGTGCCAGTTTAATTGGAAATGAGCAAACTTATTGCTGATATTCCCCAGATGATTTGGTTTGACTCCAAGAGACTATTCACATCCACCGTCCATTCATCCATCTATCCACCATTTATCTTATCCATTTCTTCATTCACCCACCATTCATCCCTCTCTTCACCATCCAGCCAGCCATCTATCACCCATTCATCTATCCCTCTACCATCCATTCGTTCCTTCATTCACCCAGTAAAAGTTCAATTGTGGGAAAACCTAGTTTTTAAATCCTTTTATTTTATGAATGATATTAATTGCTATATCCAAAATGTCAAGAGGGAATCAGCACAGAAAGTGAGGGTTAGAAATGGAAACAGGTGCACATGATTGGCCTTGGTATCTGCCATTTCCTCCCACCCAGATGCCCTTTTGTTCTTAGAAGCCAAACACAGTCATCTTAGAAGCTTTCGGGCAACAGAAATCATGCAGCCTTTGGAACTAAGAATTACTAGTCTCTACTTTCTAATGGCTTAGTAGTCAATGGACATATATAATTTAAGCCATTTAATTTGCTTTCACGTGTGATGTTTGAGAAGCAAACAATTTGTGCTAATTGTTATATTAAAAATGGTACTACTTTCAGCTTTCCAAGAAGAGAAATGTACAGCTCATAACTGTTCTGTTACCATTAGTTACACACAAGAGAACATGACACAAGGTAAGTATTTTGTCTCTCGGAAACAAAAACAGCGTGAAAGAACAAAAGCTTGCATATCAATTCCCTGCCAGCCAAACGGAGTGAGTCCTGTAAAGCATTCATGATAAAGGAAGATGGGAGAGAAGGAGACAGAGACAGAGGAGGTGGGAAGGTGACAGAAAGGGGAAGGAGTGAAGGAGAAGGCTTTCTGAATGGTGAAGGAAACAGAAAAGAAGACAAAGAGAAAGAAACCTCTGAGGAGGAGAGAGAGTGCTGTGACCTCAGGAGGGAGACCTGATCTGCTGGCTGGGAGGAAGAAACTCACTGAGCTGAGCTAGCTCCTTTTGGCCACCTTGCCTTCTTTGCATCATCATTCAATTCACACCTGGGCCTCTTGGCCGGTGGGCTCTCTTTCACTGCCTTCCCCATAAAACCATCTAATCCTCTTTCTCCCTCTCTGAGACTCTTTCCTCGGAATCAAGCTTGCAATCCTCTGCTGCCTCACAAAACACAAGTCCTGCAGCATCCAAACACAATTAACTGACTTAATGCCCTCATCCATGGCCAAGCAGGTCTGGATAATAAAAGAGCCATAAATAAGCAATGTGGCTATCAAATGCACAGAAAATAGGACCATTGGCATCTACTGGTAGAAGCTGTTGGCTTGAATTGCATCAACAATGACTCCAAATCTTCCTTCTAAAATGAAATAAGAAAATGATCCATTTGTTGTTTGGGAAGAGAATTCTATTCATATATTTATTTGGGAGGAAAAAGAAGATGTTGGTGGTTTAAGACCAGAAGCCAAAAAGAAAAAAAAGCCCAGTTTTATTCTTGAAAGATCTAATTACCAGCCTTTGCAATGTTTCAGGAAAATATTTCAGGACACACTGATAATTTGCATGAGTTTGAGAGGTGTTTTTGCAGCTTTTCCAAAACAGAAAAGAAATAAAAGAGAGGATGGTTTGTTATTCCAAGAGGTAGAAATGCAAAAAAAAAAAAAGTCAGAATATCTTGAAGAACAAGGAAATGTTTTGACTTTCTGGCTTGTTGCTGTGTAATTATTTTAAAATATTTCAAATGACTACTTTGCTAAATTTTCTTTTCCTATAGCAGCTTGAGATATGATTGTTCTGACTCTTGTTCCTCAATTCATGTTTACTTATTTATTTTGCTAAATATAACTGTATTTAGAGAAAACCCAGGATTCTCTTTGAAGTTCCAGCCAGAACCTTAAAGCCTCTGAAAAGGCATCAAGGGAAAAAACAAAACAAACAAAAAAACCAAAACTCAGCCTTGGTGACAGCCATACCTGAAATGATGCCTACCTTCTCTCCTCCCAGAAAAAAAAATTTGGATAAAGCTCTCAAGCTCC
Source organism: Rhinopithecus bieti (assembly GCF_001698545.2). Classification (NCBI taxonomy): domain Eukaryota; kingdom Metazoa; phylum Chordata; class Mammalia; order Primates; family Cercopithecidae; genus Rhinopithecus; species Rhinopithecus bieti. The sequence goes on from NW_016803195.1 coordinate 368,620, forward strand.
TTCTTGTTCTAGTGAGAATCTTTAGCTAGTCCTCCTTAAACTCCCTTTCTCCTAAGTCAAATGGATAGACCCCTATAAAGAGTAGAGTCAAACAGCAACAACTCTGGAACTCAGACAGGAATCCCAGATCTGATTTGCTGTGTCATCTTGGGTAAGATAGTTAACCTCTCTGCCATAATTTCCTCATCTACAAAATAAGGATTATAAATCTACATACTCCGCAGAGCTCACTGAGCGTTCACAAAAACTACTTGTTCACAAAAAACCCCACCTGTTTACAAAAAGGCACTCATTAGTTATGTACCTGGCACATAACTAATACTTGATAAATGCTAACAATTATTGGTTTCCTAAATGCAGCCTCCTACCTCTAAATGTAATACCTCTTCTAGGATACAGATTTTGTAGTAAACTCTGTACATTTCCTATTTCCAAAATTGTTTATATTTTTTAATTATTCACATTAGGAATATTTTATTTTCACATCACAATTTTTTTTTTGCAGCCATTGCTTAAGTGAGAACCAACTTATTCTTGATCATCTTTTTTGATGTAATTGCTTATCAGTAGCCCCTGAAGAAATCTAATTTTAAGAAAAAAGCTTCAACATCTATAGCTGTCTATGTTGTATTCATATTAGCTATTTAGATGAGTCTCTCTAGCTTGGCATTTGTCACCTTTTAACTATTTTTCATCCCAGGAGATCAACATCTTTGCATCCTTCTATCAGTACTTTGAATCTTGTTTTTGACTTGAATGCCCACCCCCGCATCAGCCATGAGAACTGATTTCTTCTTGTCATTTAACATTCTCATGGAGACCCTGGCAGACCAATTTACAAATGATTGCTAAAGTGCTTTAGCAAATCATGGTGTTTTTGACAGAGAAAGAAAAATACAGACTATGAAAATTTTGCAACTTTCAATGGGGTTCACTTAATGCCATGCAGCCTTTCTCCTAATGAGCATTTTCAGTCACCACTAAACATCCTGTTTGGCTTCTTTGATCCTGTGATGCACAGGGCTCCCTCTTCCAGGCAGGATGGCTCATCTCTGGACTTTGTGGACTGGCGTTGATTCTTTCATGCCCAGAGGGCCTCACCTCCGGGCCCGCTTTCTTAAGAGGTTAGTCTTTGCCTGAGCAAGCACACTTGTTCTGAAACCACCGCTATGGGGTTAATTCAAAGGTCCTCAACCCACCAGGCAGATTCCACTTTCTGACCCCATCTGTCAGGCCCTGAAATTCATGGTCCTTCCCAGGGCAGAAGCCACGAGCCACAAGAGCAAAGCTGCCATCAGTTTGTATATTTCAGGGTTATTTATTAGGCCTTGGCTTGAAGTCTAGCCAGGAGGTTTTCATTCAGGGTCTGTTTGCCTTACGCAGTCTGTCTCTGAAGTGCAATTTGGAGATATAGAGACGTCAGGGTAATTTTCCGTCCTCTGGTGACAGTGTTATTATCGAAAAGGAAGGATGAGGGCTGCTTGCTGTGCTAATGACTGCTTCTCATTTCATAGGCTCCAGGAGACGCAGGCTGTAAAGGACTGTGCATAGCCAGGTTCCCCTAGAGCCTCACCTGGAGTTGCTCACCCTGGGGAAGTGATGTTAATGGTTTTCTTTGCAAATTCCTCTCCCACTCCCTCTCCTGGCAGGATTATAGAATCCCTGTGTTTAGACACCCTGGGAGCTCTGAGGATTTCCTGAGCCTGTTTTCACTCGTTCATTGTGATATCTCCTATGGAGGCTGAGTCAACACCCAGTATTGTGAGTATTGGGGGCGTAAAGGAGATGTTAAGATCATACCCTAAAAGTCCCTGCCTCCCACCCGCAGCCCCCTTCCTGACTCTGTGACCCATCATGCTAGCCTTCCGCACCCTTCGATTCTGCGCTTTTCAGATCCCCGAGAAAGCTCCGAGCCTAGAATGTGCTCCTTTCCCCCTCTTCATCTCCTCAGTGTCCACCCATCCTCTGTCACTAGTCAGAAGAGAAGCTTCTGTGCCTCCACCCCAGAAGAGGTCAGGCTGGAAACTCTTAGAACCTCTGGTTTGCTTCCTTCAGTGCCTTTCTTCTGTTTCATATTTGCATGAGAATGTGCCTGGCCTCTTCCACCTGAGGAACCTGAGAGGCTCCTGTGAGCCACGGCAGGCTTGAGGCTCTGCTCACTAGTGCAGTCAGCAGGGGGGAGAGGCTGGCACATGAAAGTTCCTTTCTTTAGTCATCTTTATTGCATGCATGACTGCCTGGGAGCAGCCTTGGGGTATTCAGTGGGGAACTATGAGTCAGTAGAGGGGTATATAATAGGTACTCATCTGAAAATGGTCTTTTGTCTTTCAGTTCACCCCTGGGAAAAGAGTGAAAAAAAGGAGCTGCTACGTGGTGGGTTACTTGAGTGTAGGAAGGAGAATAGGCATAGGATCCATTCACGTTTACTCTTCTTGAGTTGACATATGCATGTGAATAGCCTTTAGGAGCAAACTCAACACTCAGCTAAATTACAGTGCATGTCATTTCCAACAGACCCTTGGACTATTAGAAAGGGCAAGATGATTGTTTCAGCACTGATGTGTGTGTGTGCACGGAACTCTTGATGTAGAAGATATAAAGTATCAAGTGGGGTAAAAAAATGGAATCACTGAAAAAAAAAATCATGTTTTTCCATGGAAGGGTATTGCCCAAAATAGAGCACAGATCAAAACATCTTAATTCTTTGTCATTCTCTTTTTGATTATAAAATCCCTGTACTCTCCGTATTTGCCATGTCAATGACCCAAACGCCCAGGCATTGCAGGAATGTGGCAGAGTTTGAGTTGAGTCTTATGTATTAATTTAGAAAATACTTACCAGGCAGTGGCCACGTGCTGGGTACTGTGACCATGTTTCAGGGTCACTCAAGACCCTGATGGCGTGGGGTGATGTAAAGAGTCAGGGGTTTGGAATCACACCACACTAAATTGGAATTACAAATCTACCATTTACAAGCAGCATAAACTTGGACAAGATGTTTGAACTCCCTCACTCCCAATTCCTACATCTGTAAAGTGAGGTTAATGCTGCTTATCTCATTAGATAGTTTTGAAGACTAAGTAAGACACAACCATGTATAAAGAAAGTCAGATTGCCGCATGCCCTCACTCAAAACCCTCCAAAGGGTTGTTATGAAATTGGGAATAGAGTTCGAAGTTCTTTGTGCTGCTACATGATCTGACCTTGTCTGTCCCTCTGTTCACCACTCCAGTTTGTTGCTGCCTTGCTCTGTGTGCTCCCAGTGTGCTGGCCTTCTCCCTGCGTCTCCAGCCTCCCAAGCATCTTCCTGCCTCAGGACCTTTGTGCTGGGTGTTTCCTCTGGCTGGAACACTTTTGCTTCCAATAATCACAAGCCTTTCGCTCACATTAATCAAGTCTCTGCTCCAAGGTCATCTCCGCAAGTGTCTTTCCTGCCCTCCAGCCTGAAATATCTCCCATCACTCCGAATTCTTTAACCTACTTTCTTTCTCTTCATAGCCGTAATTCCAATCTGATATTATGTGGTATGTCTATTTGCTTCCTGTCTGTCTGAAAACTCTGATGAAGGCTGGGCACAGTGGCTTATACCTGTAATCCCAGCACTTTGAGAGGTCAAGGAGGGAGGATCACTTGAGGACAGGTATTGAGACCAGTCTGGACACCATAGAGAAACCTCATCTCTATGAAAAAAAAGAAAAAAAAAAAAAAGACAAGACATGTAGTTGTGCCTGTAGTCCCAGCTACTCGGGAGGCTGAGATGGGAGGATCATTTGAGCCTAGGAGTTTGAGGCTGCAGTGAGCCATGATTGCTCTACTGCACTCCAGTCTGCGTGACCCTGTCTGAAAAACAAACCAATGACAACAACGACAACAACAGAACTCCATGATAACAGGAGTGAGTTACTTTTCCATTGCTGTCTCCCCAGTTCCTAGAACAGTGCCTGGTACCCAAGTATTTCCTGAGTAAATAAAAGATGAAGATCTACTTGCCCAATGCTTGGAGTATAGTAGGAACTCAATGTCAGTTCTCTTTCTTTGCCTTTCTCAGCAAGAAGCTTAAACTTTAGAGCTGAAGATAAGACAGTGTGAGATGGATTTTTTTGGATTTAGTTAAGCCACTTGGATCTTTTTATATCCTAATAACGACACACGGCAGAGCCTAAGAGAAAGTGAATTCTCATTTTATGTTTTAATCAATTTGTTCCATATAAAGTATGTCTGGGGTGATAAGAGCAAGAGTTAGAAAAAAAAAAGCACTAGAACAATTCATGGGATTTGCTTATTAGTTCTTGTCCTCTCTAGCAGGGCTTGCCTTGAAAGGAGGAGCTGACTAGAGAGAAACAGCTACTACACTGACTCTGCAGGAGAGTAAATGTCACAATTAAAAGTTTCCTTTAATGAATCCTGTGTGAACCTCCCTATTGAAAGATCCACGAATGGAAGCTATTTCTGTCCCTTGCTTTATGAATGAATTGTATGGAGTTGTTTCTTTGCTGTAGTGAAAGGCATCCCACATAGAGCACATGCTTCGTGTCTGCACCTCGCTAATTGACTCATGAGTTTATGGAGTGCCGATTATGTGCCCGGGGTGGTGGGTGGAGAATGGGGAAATGGGGAAGAATCACCTGGCAGGTGCTCTGAGAGTGCTAGGGGAACCTGAATTAGATAGGAAGGGGATAGGTCAGGGAAGACTTGCCAGAAAGTATGTTTGAGCTGCGATTTCAAAATTAATAGACATTAACTCGGCAGAGGGTGGTACTGGGATGGTGGTTCAGAATGAAAGGCATTCTAGGCAGAGGAAAATTTGAGAAAGTTGGTCCTGGGTTCATAACCTGTCTCTGCCACTGTGGAGACCCATCCCTCTCCATGCCTCAGTGTCTCCAAATGTAGTAAGAAGGGCTGGATTAAATGGTTTTTGAAAAGTTCTATCTAGATGGGAATTCTGTTTGATCATACAGGGCACTATTTTCCTTTTCCTCTACCTTCTGGTGTCCTTCCTCTCCTACTATGTGCATTTTCCCTTTCCTTCCTTCTTTGACCCTTCTCTGCCCCCTCCCTTTTATTCTTAGTTATGTGGCCAGTCACCAAGGGCAGCAGGGAATATTATTTCATGTATTTGAGAACACTTTGGGCAGAAGGAGTGGCAGATTGCTTCATTAACATTTATTCTCAAATTTGAATAGGGAGAATAAAAATTTTAGACACAGAATAGTAAGTGGGCACACTAAATCTTAGGGTAGTAAAAAGGAAAATTGACTTCTATAGTAGCAACATTTGGGTAAAGAAGTGATTCTTTTATTGGGTGAATAATCATTCTGTAATTAATCAGTCTGTTAGTATAATCATTAACACTGCAAAGGGGTTCAGAGTATGCAACCCCCATATATGCCACTTGAGCATGAAGATTATTTTGAGCTGAAGGCAATTCAAAAACAGCAGGTGCAAACAAAGCTCTCTATCCTCCTCCTTTCTGCCTACACGCAGGGCATAAATTTCCATTTGTGAAGGTGTCCCACTCATTTCTCCCATACCAAAAATAGAAGATTCTTATCATGGGAGATGGCACTGACTTGAATCTGCACAAACAAACCTTACTGAAATAATCCTTATTTTCCATTAGTTTTCCCTGTATATTGACCTTTCCAAAATATACCACCCCTAAAAACCCAAACTCTTTTCCTTTGTCCGGTCACTTCTCCACACATTTATCCCTCCTTGTTAAAATGGTATGTAAGCTCTCAGGCCTAACTACATCTTTGGATTATCACTTCCTTTTCTATGAGAGGTACCTATAAACATAAAAATGTTAATATCAATATAATCCACATACCTTTTCTCTTGCTAATCTGTCTTTTGTTAGTTTAGTGTGCATGGTCTGAGTTATTGAGCCTGAGCCTAACTGGTTGAGTTATTGAGCCTAACTGGTTGAACTATTCCTATATTACTCACAGAATTCTCACAACAGATATCAATTAATAACCCATATTTGTAGGTGGGAAAACTGAGGCTCTAAGAGGATACTCAGCTAGCAAGTAGCAGAACCAGGCTGGGATTCCTGGTAGCCAGCCCTCAGAGTTCATGCATCTCCACCTCACATTGGCTGACCCCAGATCTGCTGCATGCTGACTATGTGACCTTGGCTCCGCTGCATTTTCTCTGGGCCTCAGTTTCCCCAACTGATCTCTGCACTGCTTTCATCAGCGCTTTCTGATTTGGTCACAAACCCCTGTTCTTTCCCTGCATCTGAAGTTACCATGAGACAAAGGAGAAGAAAACAGAAGACTTGTGAGCTCCGTGGGAAATACTTTGAACTCATTCATTCAAGGACTGGAAATATCTTTAACTCAAGGGCAAAGTAAAGGACAGGTTGAGTTTTGGTATACTGGGAGAGAGAAGAGAGTAAATTTGGAGTGCACTGCAATTTCTAGAGTGGCAAAGAGAATAATAAAAATCAGATGGTGCAGTGGGGAAAAGAAACCTCCCATTCCAACTGGGCCAGATTTACACTTGGGGAGTAATTTTGGTAGGGGTAGAGCCTTGGTTTGTTAAACAAAAAATAATAATCTGGCTCCTTCTTCATGTCTGCCTCTGGTGGTACAACTCCTAATTCACTTTACCTCTGCATTCTCTCTTAGTTAGGTTGATATTTCATTCTAGCAGAATTTATTTTGTAGCCAGTGGTAAGCCTCCAAAAGGTATGCCAAAAACTAGACTTGTAACAACTCTTCCTCCTTTCCTTGAGAATTCAGGAGTGGTGGATGGGGGAGAGAACAAGAGACTCGGAAATACTTCTTGGCCATAACAGCAGAAATTGCATGTAGCCCTTCTTTCCCCTTTGCCTTGGTCTTCCCCCATGAAAAGGCCTAACTATATCTTTGGATTGTTACTTCCAATCCAATCCATGATAACATGCTATCAAAAAGAGAAGACAGGAAGGTGGACCAGATTTGAGAGTATAATTATGCATATAAAATCCAAATATTCTGGGGCTGGCTTCTCAGAGGAAGGAGAAATACGCTGCATTACCCTGAAGTCCTACAAGATCAAAGTGAAGGAGGTAATGGGAAGTGTCTGAATTGCTTGAAGAAACAAAGGTGTAAGAAAGATCGCTAGGAGAACAGATATGAAAGAGATTGAAGTTTAGCTTGAATTATGGTGTAAGACTGTGGCTAAAAGTTTCTGACAGCGTAGGGCAGCATAAATAATCTATAAAGACATTAGTGCCTATCTTACTTATTTCTCATCCATATTTAAAATACACCAACCTCCTCCATTGTTTCATCAAGCACCATTTACAAAATGGGGACAGCACACCCAGAGAGTTCACTGTCCCTCCGGATGTAATTTTACTGAATTCGCAGTCACATTTTGTTTTCTATTTCTTATAGAAATGCTTGAAAAAAATCCCTAAACAAAGAAATACTTAGTTGACATTTTAAAACACAAACTGTATGCCAAATACAAGGCCAGGTTGTTAGAAGCTCTTCAGTAAATGATTACACTTTAAAGGTCTAAATGTACACACTCATTTTCAAGCACATTTTACAAAATAATGTACTCCAAGTCTGTTCTGAATAATTGTACAAAAATAGTTCATAAGCATAATCAATCTTTCCACACCATCTTTTTGCATGCTGTTCTTCAAAGTCTCAATTTGAAGATTATGCTTAATGGAATTGTCTGTCAATTTCAACCATTATCATCTGGGGCAGATGGTTCTTTGATTGTGCATTTAATATGCAGGAAAATCCTGTGCTGCTTCTGCTTTCGAGTTAGCCTTCTGACAATTCACATTGTAAACGGTACCTTTCTGCTTAGAGAATTGTCTCTCTTAAACACCAGACTTCATGTATCATTACAAATAAATACATTCAGAGACGAATTTTTCATCGTTAATTTGTTCACTTCATGTATTCACACTTGAAATAGAGTTCATTTGGTATTTATTACATAAATGATGAATTTGAGAGGAATACGCGACAAGCTGCCATGGAAGCTGGAACCACCAAGGCAGCTGATGGCTCATGAGGACAAGTTTGTCCAAAGCAAGGCCAAATGCACAGGGCCTGAGTTCAAGATGCCACATCATTCCTCGGGCCTTACTCTTGGAATAATGGATTTTCTCTGAGAAAGTACTGTCCCCAGTGGGTGAACTTTTTGGTATAACTCCCCGGCTCTTGTGGAATGAGTTTTTCCTCTCAAAATTCTGCCTATATCATTATTTCCATCTTAATCTACCATGTCTCCAGGATGAGTGGAAGGAGCATAGAGAACATAGGTCATAAATCTCACTTGTGATGGACACTACGTCAGATAGAATTCAGTGAAGAACATTTTCTACCATTTTAAAATGCCCTCAGCATCAACTAACACAACCACTACCTGTGTTAGTGCGCCCTCTTCTTCTTGGGGATGACCCAAGACCCTCAGTAGTGGATGCCTGAAACTGCAGCTAGAACTACCAAGGTAGCTGATAAATAATTGCACAGGCCGGGTGTGGGGGCTCACGCCTGTAATCCCAGACCTCTGGGAGGCCTATGTGGGTGGATCACCTGAGGTCAGGAGTTCGAGACCAGCCTGGCCAACATGATGAAACCCTGCCTCTAAATACAAAAATTAGCTGGGTGTGGTGGCACACGCCCGTAATCCCAGCTAATCGGAAGGCTGAGGCTGGAGAAGAGCTTGAACCTGGGAGGTGGAGGTCACTGTGAGCTGAGATCATGCCACTGCATTCCAGCCTGGGTGACAGAGTGAGACTCCATCTTGAATAATAATAATTTCACAAAAATAGTTCATAAGCACAATAAATCTTTAACATACTGTCTTCTTGAATGCTGTTCCTGAAAACCTCAATTTGAAGATTACACTTAACGTAATCATCTGTCAATTTCAATCATTATCTGAGGCACAGGATAGTACTGAACCCTACATATCCTGTGTTTTTCCCATACAATCACATTGTATAAGGTGGGTAGCTTATATGGTGTGAATATGCTGGACAAAGGGATGGTACATATCCCAGGCAGGGCTGAGTGGCATGGTGCTAGATTTTATCATGCTACTCAGAACAGTGAGCAATTTGAAACCGAGGAATTGTTATCTCTGAAATTTGCCATTTAATATTTTCGGACTGTAGCTGAACATGGGTTACTGTGGAAAGCAAAACCACGGATAAAGGGGCACTACTGTCTATCAGTATAAGCAGATAAAAGTGTATATCATTTGTGAAGCTTGTGTAACTCTATGACATAATAGCAAAAACACAGGTTTTGGAATCATAGGACTCAGGTTTGGATTTTAATTCCTCCTCCTGGAAGGGAGTGTAGAGTTAAGGCAAAGAGGGTGGCTGTGGTAGTTGTGTGACCCTGGGCAATTCACTTAGCCTTTCAACCTTAGGTTTCCCAGTTATGAAAATGAAAATAATAATATGTCTACCTCATAGAACAGTTGTGATGACATACTACCATCAAAGCAGGTAGCCTATTTGTGATTATTAATAAATTTAGCACACACTACTAAAAACTTGCGCTTGCCCAGAGCTTGCTCTGCATGGCTCCAGCACAAGGAGCCCTCCCTTGTCCATCTATGTACCTATGGGCCATTAGCCACCTGGCAGTGGGGAGGGGAGTATGGGGGAACTGTCTGCTGAGGCCCTGACAGACAGAAACTATGACTCTCTAACAATCTTGTGAGTCCAGAGGAAAGCAGCATTTTATTCACAAAAGTTAAATTTACGTGCAATGTTTTCCTACTGCATGAAACTATCTGCATAGTGTTCATCTGAGCAGCAACGCCCTGTGTGTGAACCACACATTATGTCGCAGATGCATCTTCATTAGCGACCAAAGTGGTATTCAAAATGGTTAAATTAGATCATTTAATATCGTTGCTCTTACCTCCAGAAAAAACAAAATTGAGGTATTTTTTCCCCATTAGAGTTAATAAGACTTGAAAGCCTAGATTTTCATTAGGAAGGCAAAAGCATTCTTATAAATCCTGTCTCTCTGATGAGCTGAGGATGAAGAAGCCAGAAACCTCTGGCCCCCGTCACTACCTTCCCACAGTGAGACTGTGGCACTGCAGACTCAGCTTTTTTGCTCTTTAGGAATCACAGCCCGGAAGGACTTCTGAGTGGCCAATCATATCCCTCTCCTCTGAAACACAATTGAGAGCTCACTTCCTCCAGGAAGCCTCTTGCTTTATCCACCCTGGTCACAGCTCTGTGAGCCCACTTCCTCAGGCCACTTTGGAACTCAACATCCAGTGTTTCCCCAGAAGCAGAACCTAAAGCAAGACTTGGTGGGGGAAGGGCTTCATCTGGGAAGTGATCCCAGGGAGCAGATGTGAGAGGCTGGGGATAGGGAGACAGGAATGAGAAGCCACTGTAAGGATGCGACACTGAGGCTACTGCTGTGGGCCCTGGGGCCTGGATCCCACTGCTCCAGGGAAGCCTGCAGAAGGCCTCGAAGGGCGGTCTGCCTGAAGCATGGAGGGAAAAAGCAATGGCTTTTGCAATACCTCCATTGGTTGTACGTTTCCTCTGGGAACATTAACCTCACACTCAAGGGCGGCACGTGGGTTGAGAGGTAGTGGAATCCTAGGACATTAAAGATGACCCTAGGACAGAAAGAAAAGTCTATGAGTGCTTGAGATGAGAGCCAGCCAGCAAGAGCTGAATAATTGGGGCTGCCATGGGACTGTCCACCCAGCTGTGGCTAAAACCAGAGGTGGGCTGGGCAATAAGAAGAGGGGCACCTGAGCCACCTGCCACATAGTAATTGTCAACTCAAAAGTGGTAGAAGACCAGAGTGCAATCCAATATGAGAAGGTGTTTATTGGAGTCTTAAGAACTGCAATTTGGAAAATAGATACGGCTAGAAACAATTTGTGTTCTGAAGAGAGGGGAGTTTTTTTTTGTTGTTTTAACGAAGTCTCATTGTGTTGTCCAGGCTGGAGTGCAGAGGTGTGATCTCAGCTCACTGCAACCTCTGCCTCCCTGTATCAAGCAAATCTCATGCCTCAGCCTCCCAAGCAGCTGAGATTACAGGCGTGTGCCACCACTCCTGGCTAATTTTTGTATTTTTAGTAGAGATAGGGTTTCACCATGATGCCCAGACTGGTCTTGAACTGCTGACCTCAGGTGATCCACCCGCCTCAGCCTCCCAGAGTGCTGGGATTACCAGGCATGAAACACCACATCCAGCTGGTATATGGATTTTTTAAAAGGAAGCTGAGGGCTGGGCATGGTGGTGCTGTAATCCCAGCACTTTGGGAGACCAAGACAAGAGAATCACAGGAGCCCCGGAGGTGGAGGCTGCAGTGAGCTGGGACTGTGCCACTTTACTCCACCCAACTTGACAGAACAAGACCCTGTGCCTAAAAAAAAGTTTTTTTTAAAGGAAGCTGATGATTACACAAGTAATGTTTTTAAAGAGATATCACTGGTAGAGGCAGTTGGCTCAGTACACGAGTTCATTGGTGGTTTCTGTTCAGAAGCTGCAGCACCAGGGAAATTCAGCTGCTTTCCAGAATGCCGCTGTCGAGGTTGTTTGGCCCAGCCCAAAAATTCAAGGCAAGTTTCTGGGTCTTATTTTTGGTTGTTGTTGCTTATAGGGTTGCAGGTCATGCTTAGAATGGCTTCCTGACTTCACTTTAGAGCTCTGAACCCGAGGGACACCATTTTGTATATCACATTTCACATAACACAGGAAATTAACATTTGTTGATGTTACGTATCATTCATTATCATTAGAGATCATTCATTACAAAACAAAGAAATCATATAATTTAAGGTAGGGTATTTTACAAAAAAAGATAAAAAGGTGAGGGAGAGTAGCAAGGATTACACATTTTTATTGATATTTATGGGGCACATGTGATTCTGTTGCATGCACAGAACGTGTAACGATCAAGTCAGGGCATTTGGGCTGGTATCCATCACCTTTAATATTTATCATTTGTATGTGTTGGGAACCTTTGAAGTCCTCTCTTCTAGCTACTTTGAAATACACCACACATTGTTATTAACTGTAGTCACCCTACTCTGCTATTGAACCTTAGCACTTCTGCCTAACTGCATGTTTGTAATGATTGGCCAGTCTCTCTTCATATCCTCCACCCCCCCACCCCATTTTTCCCAGCCTCTGGTATCTATTATTCTACTTTTCACCTCCATGAGATCAACATTTTTAGCTCCCACATGTGAGTGAGAACATGAAAAATTTGTCATTCTGTGTCTGGCTTATGTTACTTAATATACTAATGGCCTCCAGTTCCATCCATGTTATTGCAAATGACACGATTTTCTTCTGTTTTATGGATGAATTGTATTTAATTGTGTAGGTATGCCAGGTTTTCTTTTTCACTTCTCTGCTGATGGATGTTTAGATTGATTCCACAGCTTCACTATTGTGAACGGCGCTGTAAAATGTGAGTGCAGACACTAAAATGGAAGATGGCCAAATAAGAACAGCTCCGGTCTGCAGCTCCCAGTGTGACTGATGCAGAAGACGGGCGATTTCTGCATTTCCAACTGACGTAGCTGGTTCATCTCATTGAGACTGGTTGGACAGTGGGTGCAGCCCATGGGGGGGTGAGCTGAAGCAGGGCGGAGCGTTGCCTCACTGGGGAAGCACAAGACGTCGGGGGACTTCCCTTTCCTACCCAAGGGAAGCTGTGACAGACTACCTGGAAAAAATGGGGCACTTCTGCCCAAATACTGCACTTCTCCCAAGGTCTTAGCAACTGGCAGACAAGGTGATTCTCTCCCACGCCTGGCTTGGTGGCTCCCACGCCCACGGAGCCTTGTTCACTGCTAGTGCAGCAGTCTGAGATTGATCTGTGAGGCGGCAGCCTGGCTGGGGAAGGGGCGTCCACCATTGCAGAGGCTTGAGTAGGTAAACAAAGTGGCTAGGACACTCGAACTGGGTGGAGCCCACTGCAGTTCAACAAGGCCTACTGCCTCTAGGCCCCACCTCTCTGGGCAGGGCACAGCTGAACAAAAGGCAGCAGACAACTTCTGCAGACTTAAACATCTCTGTCTGACAGCTCTGAAGAGAGCAGTGGTTCTCCCAGAATGGCGTTTAAGCTCTGAGAACAGACAGACCGCTTCCTCAAGTGAGTCCCTGACCCCTGTGTAGCCTAAATGGGAGACACCTCCCATTAGGGGCCAACAGATACCTCATATAGGTGGCTGCCCCTCTGGGACAAAGCTTCCAGAGGAAGGATCAGGCAGCAATATTTGCTGTTCTGAGATATTTGCTGTTCTGCAGCCTCTGCTGGTGATACCTAGGAAAACAGGGTCTGGAGTGGAACTCCAGCAAACTCCAACAGACCTGCAGCTGAGGGACCTAACTGTTACAAGGAAAACTAACAAACAGAAATGAGTAACATCAACATCAACAAAAAGGTCATCTATACCAAAACCCCATCTGTAATCACCAACATCAAAGACCAAAGGTAGATAAAACCACAAAGCTGGGGAGAAACCAGAGCAGAAAAGCTGAAAATTCCAAAAATCAGAGTGCCTCTTCTCCTCCAAAGGATCGCAGCTCCTTGCCAGCAATGGAACAAAGCTGGATGGACAACAACTTTCACGAGTTGACAGAAGTAGGCTTCAGAAGGTCGGTAATAACAAATTTCTCCGAGCTAAAGGAGCATGTTTGAACCCATCGCAAGGAAGCTGTAAACCTTGAACAAAGATTAGATGAATAGCTAACTAGAATAAACAGTGTAGAGAAGAACTTAAATGACCTGATGGAGCTGAAAACCATGGCACGAGAACTTTGTGATGCATGCACAAGCTTCAATAGCCAATTTGATCAAGTGGAACAAAGGGTATGAGTGACTGAAGATCAAATTAATGAAATAAAGCAAGCAGACAAGGTTGCAGAAAAAAGAGTAAAAAGAAACGAACAAAGCCTCCAAGAAATATGGGACTATGTGAAAAGACAAAATATATGTTTGATTGGTGTACCTGAAAGTGACAGGGAGAATGGAACCAAGTTGGAAAACACTCTTCAGGATATTATCCTGGAAAACTTCCCCAACCTAGTAAGTCAGGCCAACATTCAAATTCAGGAAATACAGAGAAAACCACAAAAATACTCCTCAAGAAGAGCAACCCCAAGACACATAATTGTCAGATTCACCAAGGTTGAAATGAAGGAAAAGTGTTAAGGGCAGCCAGAGAGAAAGGTCGAGTTACCCATAAAGGGAAGCCCATCAGACTAAAAGTAGATCTCTCGGCAGAAATGATACAAGTCAGAAGAGACTGGGGACCAATATTCAACATTCTTAAAGAAAAGAATTTTCAACCCAGAATTTCATATCCAGCCAAACTAAGCTTCATAAGTGAAGGAGAAATAAAATCCTTTACAGACAAGCAAATGCTGAGAGATTTTGTCACCATCGGGCCTGCCTTACAAAAGAGCTCCTGAAGGAAGCACTAAACATGGAAACAACTGGCACCAGCCACTGCAAAAACATGCCAAATGGTACAGAACATCGACGCTATGAAGAAGCTACATCAATTAACGGGGCAAAATAAACAGCTAACATCATAATGACAGGATCAAATTTAAACATAACAATATTAACCTTAAATGTAAATGGGCTAAATGCCCCAATTAAAAGACACAGACTGGCAAATTGGATAGAGAGTCAAGACCTATCAGTGTGCTGTGTTCAGGAGACCCATCTCATGTGCAAAGACACACATAGGCTCAAAATAAAGGGATGGGGGCAAATCTACCAAGGAAATGGAAAGCATAAAAAAGCAAGGGTTGCAATCCTAGTGTCTGATCAAACACACTTTAAACCAACAAAGATCAAAAGAGACAAAGAAGGCCATTACATAATGGTAAAGGGATCAATTCAACAAGAAAATTAACTATCCTAAATATATATGCACCAATACAGAAGCACCCAGATTCATAAAGCAAGTCCTTAGAGACCTACAGAGACTTAGATGACCACACAATAATAATGGAAGACTTTAACACCCCATGTCAGTATCAGACAGATCAATGAGACAGAAGGTTACCAAGGATATCCAGGACCTGAACTCACCTCTGCAGCAAGCAGACCTAATAGACATCTACAGAACTCTCCACCCCAAATCAACAGTATATACATTATTCTCAGCACTGCATCGCACTTATTCTAAAATTGACCACATAGTAGGCAGTAAATCACTCCCCAGCAAATGTAAAAGAACAGAAATCACAACAAACTGTCTCTCAGACCACAGTGCAATCAAATTAGAACTCAGGATTAAGAAACTCACTCAAAACTGCACAACTACATGGAAACCAAAGAACCTGCTCCTGAATGACTACTAGGTAAATAACGAAAAGAAGGCAGAAATAAAGATGTTCTTGGAAGCCGATGAGAACAAAGACACAATGCACCAGAATCTCTGGGACACATTTAAAGCAGTGTGTAGAGGAAAATTTGTAGCAATAAATGCCCACAGAAGAAAGCAGGAAAGATCTAAAATCGACACCATAACATCACAATTAAAAGAACTAGAGAAGCAAGGGCAAACACATTCAAAAGCCAGCAGAAGGCAAGAAATAACTAAGATCAGAGAGGAAATGAAAGAGAGACACAAAAACTCTTCAAAAAAATCACTGAATCCAGAGGCTGGTTTTTTGAAAAGATCAACAAAATTGATAGACTGCTAGCAATACTAATAAAGAAGAAAAGAGGGAAGAATCAAATAGACACAATAAAAAATGATAAAGTGGATATCACCACTGTTCCCACAGAAATACAAACTACCATCAGAGAATACTATAAACACCTCTACACAAATCAACTAGAAAACCTAGAAGAAATGGATAAATTCCTGGACACATACACCCTCCCAAGACTAAACCAGGAAGAAGTTGAATATCTGAATAGACCAATAACAAGCTCTGAAAATGAGACAAAATTAATAGCCTACCAAGCAAAAAATGTCCGGGAGCAGATGGATTCACAGCTGAATTCCACCAGAGGTACAAAGAGGAGCTGGTACCATTCCTTCTGAAATTATTCCGACTAATAGGGAAAGAGAGAATCCTCCCTAACTCATTTTATGAGGCCAGCTTCATCCTAATACCAAAGCTGGCAGAGACACAACAAAAGGAGAATTTTAGACCAATATCCCTGTTGAATATTGAGCAAAAATCCTCAATAGAATACTGGCAAACCGAATCCAGCAGCACATCAAAAATCTTGTTCACCACCATCAAGTTGGCTGCATCCCTGGGATGCAAGGTTTGTTCAACATACTCAAATCAATAAACGTAATGCATCACATAAACAGAACCAATGACACAAGCCATGTGATTATCTCAATATATGCAGAGAAGGCCTTCGACAAAATTCAACAGCCCTTCATGTTAAAAACTCTCAACAGACTAGGTACTATTCACAATAGCAAAGATTTGGAACCAACCCAAATGTCCATCAATAACAGACTGGGTTAAGAAAACGTGGCACATATACCCTATGGAATACTATGCAGCCATAAAAAGATGAGTTCATGTCCTTTGCAGGAACATGGATGAAGCTGGAAACTATCCTTCTCAGCAAACTATCACAAGGACAGCAACCTATCTTAAGGACAACATGTTCTCACTCATAGGTGGGAACTGAACAATGAGATCACTTGGACACAGGGCAGGGTACATTACACACTGGGGCCTGTTGGGGGGTGGCGGTTGGAGGAGGGATAGCATTAGGAGAAATACCTAATGTAAATGAGTTGATGGGTGCAGCAAACCAACATGACACATGTATACCCATGTATCAAACCCACACGTTATACATATGTACCCTAGAACTTAAAGTATAAAATAAATAAAAATTTAAAAAAATAGATAGATAAATATATGAGTGCAGGTATCCCTTTGATATGCTGAGTTCTTTTTCCTTTGGACAGATACCCAGTGGTAAGACTGCAGGATTGTACAGTAGTTCTATTTTTAGTTTTTTTGAGAAATCTCCATACTGTTTCCTGTAGTGGCTATATTAATTTACATTCTCACCAACAGTGGGCAAGGGTTTCCCTTTCTCCACATCCAAACCTGCAACCACGGTACATTTTTATTCTAGAAAAAGTGGTCAAGGGAAAGACGACATTGAATAGACTTAGGGAATAAGCTGAGAGAACAGCGGTAGTGGTGAGGGGCCTGGGGAGGCGGTGAGAGCACTCAGGATGGAGAGGCAGACAGAGTGGTGGTGCCGCGGTGGGAGGAAGGACTCTGTGTTTGAGCAGAAGTCATCCAGCGTGACTGAGGCTGAGTGAGCAAGGGTGAGAGTGGGGGAACCACGACCACAGAGATGGCAGGGGGAGGTTGCGCAGTCCTATGAAGGGAGGTTGGGTCTTCTTCCCTCTGAGACTGAAAGCGGTTAGTAGGCAGTAATGTGAGATGGTTGAGTTTTTAAATAAGAGTTTCAAAAATCAAGACTGCACTGAATACTCTTCATATTCAGATTTTTCCTTATAACTACCCTATGAGGTTTTAAGGATAGGGAAGGAATGCAGTTTCTCTAAGATCATACAATTATCATGCAGACAGAATTCTAACTCAGGGACTCTGGCTCCAGGGCCCTAGATTTTAAGTTATTTGTCTTTAGTGCCCTGAAGTTGTTTCTCTAGGACTATACCCTGGATCCCTCCAAGACAGCACAGTCTTCCAGGTCAGAGGTATTATTTTACAGTCTTTCTACCTCCCTCAGCAACCAGTGACGCTCACATTTGCTGTTACCTGAGTGATGGAGCTGACCTGGGTGGGTGCACAGCCTGGGGACAGAGACGCACAGGTGCTGGTGGAACACTGCGGTGACATTTTGTCCTGCCTTAATCACTGCACTGGAACAGACATTTGTGAAGGAGCATCCCTTTTTGCATCAGTGTGTCCAGATCATGCCTGCTTAGTGGGGAGGGCAGTCAGCCTGGAAGATTCTGAAGCCTCAGAGCACATCCACGTAATGGCTGAGTGAGAGACATAGACAGGAGGAAGTAGGACGGACTGACGTTTTCCAGTTTTTCTATCTATAAAAGTAAATTCAAACAGCTCCCACAATTTGATTTGATTTAAGCCAATATTCTGACCTATTTGTGGCCTCTTTCATCCCGTGTCTGAAAAGGAAAGTGTTAAGTATTTTTCTGCATTTGGAAGAAATTTCTTTGACCGTCAAGGACATTGGGTCAGCTTACCCTTTAAACGTGGCAACTCCAATTTAGAAGATTTAAGTTTGGGAAAATGTGCGCTTACTAAGAGCCCAGGAGCAGAGTCATAAAGAACTCGCCCGTCCGTTCTGCAAATAGTGGTTTATGTGAGTTCATTCCAGACCCTTTCAAAGGCTGTGATAAAGGCAGGAGTGACTCTGCTATTCATTTGCAGTGCAGGATCAGCCTCAGGGGCTGACCTGAGCAGCTTGCTCTGCGCCCCTGCTTTGAGGAAGGACAGCACCTGGTCAGAGAGGTGTCTTGCTCAAGGTACAAAACAGGTAATGGGTAAAGCACTCCAGAAAAGCAGCTCGTTAATCAGGGCTTCAATGTCCGACTTACCATGGCTTGGTGATTTCAGAGGTCAGCCATGGAGAGGGCCAGAGTCAATTAGAGTGAAAGGCCAGAGGCCAGGTCAACTTCCCTGTGATCTGGGTCCTAGCATTGTGGAGAGAAGTGGATAGATTTTACTCGCCGATTTTCGAAACACCAATAGCAGACTTCCTTGACCCATGCTAACACCAGCCTCACCTGGCGTTATTAGCAATGCAATGCCACAGGAAGCAAATTCTAACTGAAAACATGAATAACCTCCAGGAGGGCTGAAATAAGGTAGTCGAGAGTAACTTCCTTTGTGGTTTGGTGTCCAGGAGAAGAATCATGGTAACACTCAAATTTACCATAAAACTTCCATCAGCATGACAGTTCCTCAGTTGAGTGGACTATGGAACTGACCCAAGAGAGAAATTTCGATCTCCTTAATATCTGGTGTAAACTACTGTGGCTTGAGTTGTATGTGGCTTTCCTAGATCTTAGAGTGCAGAAGTACACACGCCAGCATGAGCTGGGGTCAAATTCAGGACACTTGAAGTTTTCCCTGAATAGTAACAGAGTCTCGGCAGTTGCCATTAGTAACGACAGTCAATATTTTCTGCACACTCGTGTGCCAGGCCTTGTGCTGAACACTTGTCAGACTTTCTCGCATCAATCTTTGCAGTCATTCCATGAAGTAGGTTTGGATCTTTAGCCCTGTTTTACAGGTGAGGAAACTGAGGCACAAATTCACTGGATCGAGTCTGCCCTGGTAGGTGGAGGCAGAGCTGGGAGTTGACTGCAAGAGTCAAGATTCCAAAACACGCTCTTTCAAACTCCAGGAAGAATTCCCTCTCCAAGGCAGGCACATACATGACCTAAAGGAATGTTTGCCTGAGGAACACTAGCATTGAGTCATGCCTGCTTGGGGTCTGGAAAATGACCAGAGTGCCGAGGGGTGTGGAAAATGCCTCAGGTAGAGACTGCAGTAGCTACACTCAGACTCCTCAGGCTAGAGAAGTTGACAACAATACCACATGCACAATCTGCTTTCCCAGCTGCCATGGTTATGAACAGAAATGCTACAAAATCCTAACCTGTTTGAATGTCGAGTGGAGTTTAGGGAGAGCTGGTGACTTGTCTTCGACTCACTGAATCCCTCTCAGCACTTTTTGACAATCGTATTTTCTGTCTTTACTGTCTCTGAGGCTTGGGCTTTTCGTTTATTTCTTTTATTTATTTCTAGAGATGGGGTCTCACTGTATTGCCCAGGCTGGCCTTGAACTCCTAGGCTCAAGTGATCTTCCTGCCTCAGCCTGACACCTGGGATTACAGGTGTGAGCCACCACCACACCTGGCCTTCTTTATTTTAGAGTTGGTTTTTCTTTTTTCCTTTTTTTTTTTTTTTTTTTTTTTTTTTTTTTCAGAGTCTAGCTCTGTCACCCAGGCTGGAGTGCAGTGGCACAATTTTGGCACACTGCAACCTCCAACTCCCAGGTTCAAGTGATTTTCCTGCTTCAGCTTCGAGTAGCTGGGATTAAAGGCGCCCACCACCACGCCTAGCTAATTTTAGAGTGGGTTTTTCTCAAGGCACTTTCTGTACCCATTCATTACATTTGTTTTGGGAAAGGAAATAAACCAGTGACGGATGGAGGGCAGTGGGAAAATGAATAATCTGGCTAATAGTGAACTAACCAAGGTCAAGCTGCTTGGAATCAGAGGAAGATAACTCCTGCCTCCTCCTCCCAAAACCCAAGTCAAGAGTTGATTCTAATCCTCTGCAGAATCTGTCCTTCAAGTCAGACCTGCTTTTGGGGGAACAGAAAGGCCTACATAGTTTCTTAACATTTGAGAAAAATTATAATTTGATGAAGACATTTTATATTCCTGGTGACAGCAGTTCATCTGTAGAAATGATTTGAAGTGTGGGGGAAAACAGCTATACTGAAAAAAGAGTTGCTGAGACACTGAAAAGGACAACGTGAACAAAACTTAATTAGGAGTACGGGCTAATGGAATGGAGAGGGAAGCAGGATGAGTTCATTATATTAATAATAAACCTGAACTTAGGGAAGGGAGAGCAGATGGAAAGACAGGAACGCGTAATGCGTTGTTTCATTTCTTCTGAATCAAGTGTGGCATGCTGAAATGTAATGAGATTATCTATCTATCTGCTTTTGTCTAAATAAATTCAGGGTTTTCACAAATGTAGTGAATTTTCAGCTTGTAATTTGCCATTTCCGGTGAGCGTGGTGCTGAGAAGACCCGTGATGCTCTCTTTGAAGTCCATTTGAGGCGTGCCCCAGGCCTGGGACCTCCATTAAGTACCAGGACCTCGCCAAGCACCAGTGAGAACGGTGAGAACGTCGGAATCGTAGGGCTCTCAGCCTGGGTGGGATGCTCCATCATGGCAGCTGCCTGGGGGCTGCAAGGCACAGGGTAGTGGAGAAAGAGAGTGGTCTGGATTTAAGGGATGGGGCTAGGGCTGCAGGATGACTCTCTTCATTTGCATACTTTGGGAGTAAGATGAAAAGCTCCTCGCACCTCATTCACCACTCATTTATACCTTTATGCTTTTATTCATGAAGATTTCTCTACCAGAAATTCCATCTCTCCTATACTCCTCCTCCCTAAATTGTATAGTTTTTAAAACTCACTTGATTTTCAAGTGCCTTCTTCAACGGCGTTGGAACACACAGATTTATTCCTCTTCTCCCGGAACTGTTGCTTTGTTACTTGGTGAATTCAACCGTTCGAGCATTATTTAATTCCTTTCTTTGTTTCTTCACCTGTGTGTGTATGTTTTTATTTTTTAATATGATTGTAAGTTCTTCCTCTTTCCTTTCTTTAACAGGTATTTGTTGAGTACCTTCCATATGCTAAATACCATGCTTTGAAGGCACTGGGAACTCAATGATGAGCAAAGCAGACATGGTCCTTGACCTCATGGAGCTTGAGGGCAAATGAGGAAGACATCCACCCAAATAAATAATTGCAAAATTTAATATATCAAATTTGTCATTATTGAAATATAATTACATACAATAAAATTCACACATTTGAAATCTATAGGTCAATGACTTTTGACAAATGCCACCATTTATGTACATTTCCATCTCTCCAAAAGCTTCCTTATACACCTTTCCAGTCAGTCTCCCCCTATCTAAATCCTACTCCCCGCTTATCACCTCTGATTATTTTTGCCTACTTTAGAATTTCATATAAATGGAATACAGCATACATTGTTTTGTGTATGTTTTCGTTCCCTCAGCCTAATGTCTCTGAGATTCCTCCATGTTGCTGTGTGTAGCATGACCTGTTCCTTTATATGGCTGAGTATGTACATAAGGATGTACACAATTTATCAATTTACCTGTTGATGGACATTCGGGTGTTTACAACTCTTGTCAATTGTTAATAAAGCTTCTGTATACATTTGGGTTCAAGTCTTTTTGTGCCATATATTTGTATTTTTATTGAAAACATACTTAGGAATGGAATGGCCAGGTTATACAGAAAGTACATGTTTAAACTGTTGGGGTTTCTTAAGGTTTCCAGCATTTTTATACTCCTACTAGCATCACTTAAAAATTCCAGTTGCTCTATGTCCTTGCCAATGTTTAATATTTTTATTCTTCATTAGTCATTCCAATGGATGTGAAAAAATTACTTCATTGTGGCTTAAATTTGCATTTAATTTATATATATATATATTTTTTGAGATGGAGTCTCACTCTGTTGCCCAGGCTGGAGTGCAGTGATGCAATCTTGACTCACTGCAAGCTCCACCTCCCAGGTTCACGCCATTCTCCTGCCTCAGCCTCCTGAGTAGCTGGGACCACAGGTGCCTGCCACACGCCTGGCTAATTTTTTGTATTTTTAGTAGAGACATGTTAGCCAGGATGGCCAAGATCTCCTGACCTCGTGATCTGCCCCCTTCGGCCTCCCAAAGTGCTGGGATTACAGGCATGAGCCACCGCACCCAGCCCAACCTAGCAATATTTTTAAAACATAATGCCTCATGACAAGGTGTGGCTATCCCAAGAATGCAAGGCTGGTTTTATATTCCACAATCCATCACTGTGATTCACTATGTTAATTAAACAAAGGAAGGCAACTACAAGATTATTTTCATAGATGCATAAAAGCATTTGATAAAACTCAACATCAATTTATGATTTAAAAAACTCTCATCAACCTTGGGGATAACTTATATTTTAAAATATTCAGTCTTCAAATCTTATTAACATTATGTATCTCTTCATTTTAGATCTCAGATTTCTTTAAGAAACGTTTTATAGTTTTATTGTACAGGTCTTGTGCATATTTTCTCAAATTTATCCCTAGGTGTTTCACATTTGCTATGCTACTGTTAGTTGTTTCATTAATATCAATTTTCAATTCCATTCTTTAAATAACAAGGTTGGAAGACTCAACTACATGACTTGAATACTTAAAGTTGCAATTATTAAGATAATGTGACATTATTATAAACATACACGTCTGAAACCGAATAGTCTAGGAAAAAAACAGAAAAAACCTTACACATATATGGTCAGTTGAGTTTTTTGACAAAGAAGTCAAGGAAATTCAATGAGAAAAGTATAGTCTTTTCAACAAATTGTGCTGAAATTTGGGACAACTGGAAAAAACAGTATTTTGCACTATCACCAAAAATGAATTACGAATGTATCAGAGACTTCAACAGAAGAGATAAAATCATAAAGATTTTTTATGAAAACATAAGAAAAAGCTTCATGACACTGAGGTAGACAAAGGTTTTTTTGGAGATGCTCTGCTTTTACACAAAGTAAGTTTTCAAAAACTTGACAAATTGGATTTCAATACAATTAAAAGTATCTGCCCCTCAACAACAACAGCAACAACAACAACAACAACAACAAAACCATTAAGAATTTAAAAGGTGAAGTCACAGACTGGAAGAAAACATATGGAAAACATATAAAGCATATTTGGCAAAGGAGTTCCATCCAGAATATGCAAGAAATATATACACCCACACACACTCAATAAGGAGATACAGATACAATACAAAGTGTAAAAACTGGGCAAATTATTTGAACAAACACTATATAGGAATGACCAAAAAGCACATGAAAAGATGCTCAATATCATTAGCCTTCAGGGAAACGCAAATTAAAACTCCAGTGAGATACCTCTTACATCCATCAGAACATGCTACAAATAACAAAAATCCCAAGGGTTGGTGAAACTGAAGAACAACAAAGTAGTGCAACCACATTGGCAAATGGACAAATTTTGTAAAGTTAAACATGCACTTACAATACGACCCAGAAATTCCAGTCTCAGACTATCACCCAAGAGAAAGGAAAACATACTTCCTCATGAACAATTGTATACAAATGTTCATAGCGGCTTTATCTATAATAGACCAAACTGGAAACAATCCAAATTCTCTCACGCAATGAATGAATAAACAAAGTGTAATTCATCCATGTTATGGAACACACAGAGCCATAAAAAGGGACAAAAACTGATACACACAACACCACAGACATTTGCTTAGTGAAAAATGCAGACATGAAAGAATATGTGACATGGTTTCACTTATATGAAACTATAAAAAAGGGAACTCTAACATACATTGACAGAAACAGATCACTGATTTTCCAGGGCTGTGGGTTGGGGAGGAGTTAATTGCAAAAAGTCAGAAAGAAAATTTCTGGGGTGATCTTAAGGTTCTATATTTTGATTGCATTGGTTATGTGGGTGTACACCTTTGTCAAAGTTACTGATCTGAGCACTTAAAATGTATGCAATCTTTTGAATGTGCATTATGCCTCCATAAAGTTGAACAAAACACCCCCAAACTGGCATGGACTCACCAGAGATGACTGTCTACGCACAACTCCTCTCTTTCCTTCTACTGTTTCCCCAGTGAGAAAATGGAATCAGCACAGGCATGTGTCCTTCTGGAGATTCTATTCATCCCGTGGGAGCATGTTAGAAACTTGCTGGGGTGCTGGTGATTTAGTTCTGCATTATGCTGCAGAAAATTAAATAAGTGGATTCCATGAGACACCTGCATTTATTAGCAGAGGAAGAATGGATCTACTAAGAAGAGTGACACCACCATTGTGTGGATGCCACTTCTGATCGTCAAGTCGCAGAAAACATTCAGCTAAGTCCTAGCTTGTTAAACCTGAAAGAGCTGTTTACAGGTTTTGTATTTTCCTCATGTGAACTATTAAGCATTCCATTTAATTTGCAAAGGCAGAACAGGTTTTCTTGATAGCTTTGTTCCTTTGGGATGATTGCTGAGAATCAAGTTTAATAGTGCCTATGGATCTGGTCCTTTCTATTAAAGACAGCTTGAGTTTCAAATTGGGGGCATCCAGAGTGCCAAGAGTTGTGGCACATCCAAATTATAGTGCTGCATCCACTCAAAGATACCCAGTCATAACTCCTCCAAGAGAGGTTAGAAGAGAGCTCAACATGGCTACCCCTCTTTGTAGCAGATACTCCACTGTGAACAAAACTCTGTTTCCCTGGCTACCCATGCCTTTTTGCCAGGGTCAGGGGTAGCATAGCTCTTTGGACATGCCAGGAAAAGGGAGACAAATCTCACAGAGGAGTGCAGTCACAGTGTCAGTGACTGGAAGTTGTATAATACTGCCTGAGTAGAGAAATGAACAACAGAATGACTCACTAGGAGTGCCGGGTCTCTTGGAGTCTAAAATTTTCATCCAAAGCTAAGTTTAAAGAGCAAAATATTAGATATTGACTACTGAAGGGTCAACTCTTTGATTTTAGGAGTGCAAGACCTGGAAACAGAGATAACTCAAGGGGATCTGCACTGTAGCTGGGGTTTGGACGTATTGAATGATGTCAGATGAGCTGCCTCTTAGTTCTTCTGATGCAGTTTCCTTCCTTATGAATTAGGTTAAAATCTGACACTGTGAACCAGTTGGCAGCCATTTCCTCATCCTTCAGCTCCCCCAGCTTGAGATTTCTGCCTTTGCTTACCGCCAAGGTGGAAATAAAACCTAAATACCCCCAAAGAACTCACTCACATAGAGTGTAGTGAGTGTTGATGGAAAAAAACCAAACTCTGTCAAATATTTAAAGGGTTTGTTCTGAGACAGTATGAGTGACCATGGCCTGGGGAACAATCTGAAGAGGTTTTGAGAAAGTGTGCCTGAGGCAGTTGGGTTACAGTTTGGTTTTACATGCTTTAGGGACACAAAACATACAGGCAAAACAATAAAACAATACTTGTAAGGTATAGATTGATCTGGCTGGGAAAGGCAGATCATTTTGAAGTGGGAGTGGGGGTGGGGGTAAAGTAGGGGAGTGGATAGGGTGGGTGGGTGTCATGACTTATAGGACATAGGTGAAATCAAGGGTTTACTGATCAGCAATTGGTTAAGCTTTGTCTAAAGATGAAGTCAAGGAAAATAAATGCTTGAATTAAGATAAAGGAGGTTGTGGAAGTCAAGGTTCTTGTTATGTAGATGAAGCCTCCAGGTAACAAGCTTCAGAGAGAATAGATGGTAAATGTCTCCTTTTGGACCTTAAAAGGTGTCAGACTACTAGTTAATCTCTCCCCCACAAATGATGGCTTTGCACAGCCATTTAAAAACATGTCAAATAAATATATTTTGTTACAAAATATTTTGATTCCCTTCATGGTCTGCTATCCATCATGTGATGCTATACCAGAGCCAGATTGGAATTTTGTATCTAACTGCCACGAAGAGTCTGTTCTGTGAGCCTTATGATCTCTATTTTAACGCTGATGCTGGTCAATTGTGCCTAAACTCCAAAAAAGGTGGCAGGAGTATAATGAGATGTGTCTGACCTCCCTTTCTGTCTTGGGCAGGAATTTAGTTTTTCAGGTTTCTCTGGGAGCCCTTTGGCCAAGAGGGGTGTCCTTTCAGTTAGTTGGGGAGCTCAGGATTTTATTTTTGGTTTACATGAGCAATGGCAACTTTACTGAAAATCCGGTAAGAAAAAGGAGAAAGGGGTTTCATTGCACTTCCCACATTTAAGGAATATTCCACAGGGACTGTGTTCGAGCGAGTACGTGGTGAATTTGTGTGTGTGTGCACATTCATGACAGTACATGTGTTTAAGGTTCTTGCTCCTTTCCTCTAGTACTCAGAATCCTCACTTCTCTCTTACCTCCTGGTATTCCACCCAGGACTTCATAATTCTCTATCCTCTATCAAGCACAGCAATTCTGCCTATGCTTCACCCCATCTTGTATACCCAAACTCATCTGGGAGCTCAGCAAACCAAATGACCTCCAGCCAGCAAGACTCCCTCATTTAGAAGATTGCTTGGTGATCATCTTTTTGTAGTTGGACATGATTTTGTTTTCCCCTTGCATGTTGAATAACTTATAAAAAATTTTGGTATTTCATCAATTCTAAGACAGATTTTCTCACATTTTAACTTCTCTGAAATTAGAATGCAACTTACAATAAAAGACATCTTATAATTATAAGTGACAACATTTTTATTTCTTAGCATTTTAGGTTTGATTGCATATGGCATTTCCTCCAGCTGAATACAGGGCTGTTTCTCTCCAAGAGCAGTTATGATTGTTATAAACTTATTATGTAAAATTTTCCCTGCCTGAAAGCAAAAAATAACTCAAAGTCCATGGAGTTCAAAGGGCTGGTTAACAAATTATATACATAGCTATGTCCATCCCTGCTCCTCTCTCATTCACTCTAACTCTTACACCGGAAATGACAGAGACAGTTCTAAATAAGGGCAGGACATTGTATGTTTGTCTAAATTAAGTAGGATTCCATTCAGGACGAAGGAGTCATCAGTGGAATTGGGACTTAACTAGTAAGGAGATGATTCTTGAAGAATATTCTGGCAAACTTGTTAAAAAGTGTGACATTCAGGCCCGTATTTCTGACCACTCCAGTCACATCTCTGGGGATGGTGCCTTAGAATCTGTGCTGCAAAGAGGGGATTTTAATTCATATGAATGTCTGAAAATTAGATTATTACTTTTGGGAAAACCCATCGTAGACCAGGCACTTCCATTTAAACTATCATTAAAAATTCTCCAGACTCTTTAAAGATATGCATTAGTCCTATGTTTTCAGTGGGGAAATTGAGGCATAAATAGCTTGAATAACTTCCCACGTCATCACTTAGGAAGTGGTGGAGACTGAATATGAACTCTATCTGAGTGACTCCAGGGCTTTCCAAACCCCATCGGGTCTGCATTGAACACAAAACATGATTTATGCAGCCTTTTTGAAACACAATTTAAAAAATCTATTGAAACTTAGCATACCTATTTCCCTAACTCAGCAATTCCATTTCTAGGGGTTATACTACAGAAATAAGCATTAGTGTTGACTCTTCCTTCTTTTGTATCACTCTTCCCACCCCTTCTCTCTTATTGGGGTCACCTCCAACTAAACTACCTGCACTCAAGTCTTTGTCTCAAGTTCTCTTTTGGGGACAAACCAATACACTTACTCAACTTTTCTCAGCTTTGATTTTCTCATCACACATATATATAAATGTATGTGTGTGTATATATATATACACAAACACATCTTTAAGATACATATGCATATACAAGCTTAAGTGCCTATACACGCATATCTATACACACATGAAACAATATCTATTACCTCTATCATTTATCTATCTCTAGCTAACTAGCTAGCTATCCCTATTATCTATCCAACCATTCCTCATCTATCTGTATCTAGCTAGCTATATTTAGCTGTCTATATGTATCTTCTATCTATCTGTCTCTGTATTTATCCATCTATTTCCATCTACCTTTAATCTATCTATACCTGGCACATTGTAGACGTTCAACAGTAACTAGTCCCCAGTCAGTGACCATCTCTCCCTCAATCTTGACCGCCATCTGCATCTGTCTGTGAATCTTTGCTCTTTACCCCCGGAGTTTTGCCTTGTATAAGCAAAGGCACAGCAGGACATGGAAGTTGAGTTAGTAAAGCATGTCTTCGCATTCAGAATTTATCATTTGACCTTCAGCCTTCTGTCTGCTGTGCCTTGCAAGTTTCATTTATGTGNATCTATACACACATGAAACAATATCTATTACTCCAACATTTATCTTTCTCCAGGTAACTAGCTAACTATCCCTATTATCTATCCAACCATTCCTCATCTATCTGTATCTAGCTAGCTATATTTAGCTGTCTATATGTATCTTCTATCTATCTGTCTCTGTATTTATCCATCTATTTCCATCTACCTTTAATCTATCTATACCTGGCACATTGTAGACGTTCAACAGTAACTAGTCCCCAGTCAGTGACCATCTCTCCCTCAATCTTGACCGCCATCTGCATCTGTCTGTGAATCTTTGCTCTTTACCCCGGAGTTTTGCCTTGTATAAGCAAAGGCACAGCAGGACATGGAAGTTGAGTTAGTAAAGCATGTCTTCGCATTCAGAATTTATCATTTGACCTTCAGCCTTCTGTCTGCTGTGCCTTGCAAGTTTCATTTATGTGAAGAAGAGCAAGCTTTCCAAAAGGATGCTAGAGGAGCCGCGGCAATGTGCCCAGTTTCACCATGTTGTCATGACTTTTAGGAAAAAACCTGCTCAGCTCTCCAATCAGCAGCCCTGCTGGTGGCCCAGGTAATGGTTCTCAGAAGCCAGCAGTAGGAAATCCGAAGAGAAGCCACTGTTTATGTAGCAGAATAAAGGAAGCAAGTTGTCTGTTTATAACTCATGACCTTGGCAGGTAGAACAGAATTTGTTCTGGCCACATTAATCTTCTTACTCCTTAGTAACTAATGAATCCCAATGTATTTCTTTTGAGAAAATGCTCAGATTTCTTCATTGGAACAGCCATTTTCTAGGTTTTTAGTATACTGTGAAAGTAACTTCAGGTGTATGAGAAAGGGGTGTGGGGAGACAGAGAAGGTTCATCGGTGACTTTTCACCTCTAGAAACTCTGACCTGTGGTCCTTCTTTCATGTTTTCCAAATCACACTTTGTGTACTCTCTGGAACTTTAATAACTTTCTGTGCTGTATCAGTATTGTTTACAGTCTGAATGAGATCTCAGTAGGGAAGTTATTCCAATTTTTGTTTCCCCATACTCCAGCTATTCCTTTCTCCAGCCCCAGTGCGTAACTCAATTCACCCAGGAGAGGCAGAAAAATAAGGAAATGTCTTTTTGTCAGCCATTCTTTCTGCAAATGGGAGATCGGGTGAATTGTAATTGTCCAGTTCCTGTTGGATATGGTGATACAAGAGAGCCACTTTCCTGCCCTGGGACCTGATCAAGACAGACTCTTGAGAGTATAGAGGAAAGGACTTGGTCTCTGCATTAAATATGTCAAGATGGATGAAATTTGTGACTGAATGGGGACCCTGTGCCCTCACTCATCTGGAATGAAAGAATCAGTCCTAGAGTATAGGAGGTCTTACCGACTCATGGCCTAATGTAAGTGTGTGGTTTAAAAATGGAGCACCTGTGACTCTCTGATCTGATCTAAAGCAAGACTCAAATGTCAGGCACTCAGGGTGGATGTGGATGGAAGCTTCCTTCTGACACCTGGATGACAGCATTGTGATCGCATACACATAGCCTGTCACTCTTGATGGGACAACCTTGGGTCTGAGATGCAATAAAAAAACACAATATGAACTCAGCTCTCACCACCTGTTACCTGGTGCTGTGGCAATGCTCTGAGCTGCAAGTGCGCAGACCGGGAATGGAGTCCTGAGAGCCTGGCTCACTTCTACAAATGCAAACATTCATGCTTGGACACGAGAATTGCTAATACCCCCTTCCAGCTCTACTGTTTTATGAGTCTTAAGTAGGAGACTTACGAGTCTTCTGTCTCTCTCCTGTGGAGAGGGATTTGTGGCAAGAGAGATGGTTAATTTTACCCATCAGGCTGGGTGGCAATGGCTCCATGCCTGCTCTGTGGTGAGCAACATCAACTCTCCCTTTTTCATAGCACATGATCCAGATTATGGGTGTTTCAGGTACTCGGTTTCTTCTTGTTCTCTTTTCTTTCTTGATACTTTTAGGCCATTTTAAGCTAAGTGTTAACGGCAGCCTAACAGCAGAAACATGGGACGGGAGGAATTTGAAGATCTAGGAATTACATTTCCTGTGCAAGTGGCCTCTGTAATAGGCTACTTAGTTTCAAATTTGCCAGTGGAGGGAACCAGTCTCCACTAGACAGGGTCATACTATTATATATTGGAACAGGAATGGCTCTCAGGAGATCTGCTAGTACAGCCCCAAACATTAGGCAGTGAGAATGTATTCCCATTTCACAGATGAGGAACTGATATTGGATTATGAAGTCAAGAGAATAGAGAAAATGCCTTTTCTTGGACTGCCTCAATAGAAAATATTTGCCTTGAAGACAGGGACTCAGTTCTATAAGAAGTGGTAAAGTAGAAAGATGCATTAAAACTCTTTCCTGATTTTGCTACTCACATCACACACAGCCGAATCCCTGCAAAAGCCTGTAGATTATAGTATTACATTGCTATAAAGTCATTTTTTTTTCATTCAATAATGTTTGAGTGGATTTCATGTGCCAGGTACTATGCTAGGCACTACAGATGAGATGGAGCAGGGACCCCTCTTATGGGCCTGTCCGGCTCCTTTCTGAAAGCATAGAAATAAAAGAAATTTTTTTGGTCCCCTCAACACAAATTCTAAGCACCTGGATAGGCGGCCAACTAGAAATTTAAAAAGCAAATAAAGAACCCACTAAACAAAAATAATAATGTAAATAACCACCCAAGAAAGCCAGATTCACAAGATGTTTGGTTCCCTATAAAAACTAAAGATAACATCTAGACATATGTCCCTGCGTTGTTTTCAGAAACCAGGACCCCACATCCCCACCAGATGAAAATTCTGACCACTGACACAAAGACCACAGAAAAGCAAAAACTGAGGACTAAATTCTGGCTACTGTCTTGTTCTAATTTCTTTATAAGAGGCCTGGAGAATCATGCCCACAAGCCAAACCTTAACATTGCTTTCTGCTTACCTCACGGTTTTACACAAAGCCTTATTTCCTTAACCAATTGCAAAAAAAAATCTCCAAATCTACCTTTTGTGTCCGGAATTGGTTCCTTCCGCGGGTTCTTGGTTTCACTGACTTCAAGAAAGACGCCAAGGATCCTCGCAACGAGTGTTAACAGTTCTTGAGCTGTTCAGATGTGTCCCGAGTTCCTTCCGGTGAGTTCTTGGTCTCACCGACTCCAGGAGTGAAGCCGCAGACCTTTGCAGCGAGTGTTACAGTTCTCAAAGATGGCGTATCCGGAGTTATTCATTCCTCCCAGTGGGTTCCTGGTCTCACTGACCTCTGGAGCGAAGTCTCAGACCTTCCCAGATGAGTGTTACGCTCTTAAAGGAGGTGTGCTTCGCTCCTCGGGGTGGGTTTGTGGTCCGCAAACCTTCGCGGTGAGTATTCTATATATATGAGCGGTGAGCTTGTAAAGGTAGTCAGAAAGGTAATCAGCAACAGCCAGAGTTACTGCAAGAGCGAAGGAACCAGACTTCCACAGGGTGGAAGCGCAGCCCATCAGATTGGGCTGCTTGCTCGGGTGGCCAGCTTTTATTGCCTTAGTGCGCCCTGCCTGTATCCTGCTGATTGGTCCATTTTATAGAGCGCGGATTGGTCCATTTTACAGAGCACTGATTGGTCCACTTTACAGAGTGCTGATTGGTCCATTTTACAGAGTCCTGATTGGTCCATTTTACAGAGTGCTGACTGGTCCGTTTTTACAGAGTGCTGATTGGTGCGTTTACAATCCTTTAGCTCTACAGAAAAGTTCTCCGAGTCTCCATGGGGCCCAGAAGGCCAGCTGGCTTCACCTCTCACTCTGACTTGTAAGCCCCTGCTTCAAGATATCCTGCCTTTCTAGGCCAAAGCAATATATAATCTCCCTGTATTGATTCATGATTTTGCCTGTAACATCTATTTTCCCAAAATGTAACTGCCTTTAAAAATCCTCCCTTATAATCCATTGAGGAATTCAGATGGTGTTAGTTGCCCAATTCTCCTTGCTTAGCACCCTGCAATAAACATCTCAATTTCTCTCACTACAAACCCTGGTATTGGTGTTTTCCTTTTTCTGCATGCTGAGTGAGTGGATCCAAGTTTGGTTTGGTAACAGAGATACAGTGGTGAACAAAAAACTGTCTCCTAACAGTGTTAGAGAGATATATATTAAACATCACCAAATAAATATATCACCATTCTGGGTACGATAAATAACACAAAAGAAGAAAAAGAGGATGCAAAAACAGAGTATAATAATAGGCTAATTATTTGGTTTGGGGAGGTAAGAAAGGCCTTTTGGAGGAAGTGATGTTTAAGTTGAAGTCTGAAAGGTGAGTGGGAGTTAGTGAGACAGGGAATGGGGGAAATGTTCAAGGCAGAGGGAGCACCTTAAGTCAGTCCCTGAGATAGCAAAGAGCTTAGTTTGTTTGAGGAAATGAGAAGAAGCCCAGTGTGCCTGGAGTTGGTGATGGTGGAAGAAGAGGCAGGCAAGAAGGTTGGAAAAGAAGCTCAGATTTAAACAAGATGGCCTTGTAGACCTCGGAAAGAATTTTGGCTTTATTCAAATGCAATGGGAAGCTTTTGAGGCAGCACTATCCAATGAAAAGTTTTTGTGTTCTGTCATATAGACTGTCCTATATTAGCTGCATGACTATTGAACATTTGAAATGTGGCTAGTGCAATGGAGGAACTGAATGTTTAATTTTATCTCATTTTAATTAATTTAAATCTAAATAGTCACACGTGGCTAATGACTACTGCATTAGGCAGCACAGCTTTGAAAGGTTTTATGGAAGAGAGCTAAAAAATTGTATTTTATTTTTGAAAAAATCACTCTGGCTGCAGCTTGGAGAGTGAATTGGAGGGGGCAGGGGCAGGGGTGGGAGTGGAGTGACCAGTTAGGAGCTTGGCCTGGAATGGGGGTAGTGGATGTGGGGAAATGTGGATGCACCACAGGCCTCAGTTATGGAGAGAATCTAGAAGAAAGGAGAAGAGAAGGGAGATCAGGTGGGGTCTGGAATGATGCCCAGGATCTTGGCTTGAGAAACAGGTAGATGAGGGTTCCACCACTCACCATGGCAGGATGGGCAGGAAAGGAGCATATCTGAGAGTTGGGATGGAAGAGAGGAAATGTTTAGCCTTGTTGCTGGTGTGGTGTACATACTGAGGTGCCACTAGGCAGCTGAATGTTGGAGTCTGGAGCTCAGAACACATTTCATGGACCCTCTAGGCCTCAAAGACTGAGTATCAAGAGAAGGAGGCTGAACATTACATTGGTCAAGTGTGAAAGAATTTGAGATAAATGGGGTCAAGCATGGAGATAAATTGAGGTTTTCAATTAACAATGTTCTCATTGCCTGCATTTTTCTTACAAGCAATTAATGGGATATTAGAGAAACAGTTTATCCTGACATATCTACTCACACATAACCGTTTATTAAATATATAGTTGGGTAATTGTTTTCCAGTGTTTTCTAAAGCGTGGACCAAACACTATGAGTGGTACAGGAAATGATTTTAGGTAAACACAAACAGTATTAAATAACATGAAGACATATCGTAAGAAAGTTATTCTTTTTAAAAAATTTATTTCCCCCTTCCAATGACAGAAGTTGTTGTAAGAATGTCCAGAGGCCAGGCGCAGTGGCTCACACCTGTAATCCCAGCACTTTGGGAGGCCGAGGCGGGCAGATCACGAGGTCAGGAGATCAAGACCATACTGGCTAACATGGTGAAACCCCGTCTCTCAAAAACAAAATTAGTTGGGCGTGGTGGCGGGCGCCTGTAGTCCCAGCTGCTTGGGAGGCTGAGGCAGGAGAATGGCGTGAACCCAGGAGGCGGAGCTTGCAGTGAGCCGAGATTGCGCCACTGCACTCCAGCCTGGGTGACACAGCAAGACTCCGTCTCAAAAAAAAAAAAAAAATGTCCTGAACACTGAACACTTGTTAATCTCTATTTCAAACAAGGGGAAAGTAGGTCTCAAGCTCCCAGCCCTTCCCTTGGTAGGCAACAGAATCTAGCTAGTTAAATAAAGTTGTTTATTTATTTATTTATTTTTTTTATTTTTTGAGACAGAGTCTAGCTCTATTGCCCAAGCTGGAGTGCAATGGTATGATCTCAGCTCACTGCAACCTCCACCTCCTGGATTCAAGCAATTCTCCTGCCTCAGCCTCCCAAGTAGCTGGAATTGCAGGCACCCACCACTATGCCTGGCTAATTTTTGTATTTTTAATAGAGACGAGGTTTCACCATGTTTGCCAAGCTGGTCTTGAACTCCTGATCTCAGGTGATCTGCCAGCCTTGGCCTCCCAACATGCTGGGATTACAGGCATGAGCCACTGCACCCGGCCATAACGTTATTTTTTATTGTATTTATTTTATAGTGAATTTGTTTTTATATACTAAAGATAATTATTTTTTATTTTGAAACAACTTCAAGTTTACAGAAAAGTTTAAGCAATTTACAAAATATTTTTCCTTGACCATTGGCGGGTAAGTTGCTGATATGATGCCCATCACCCCTGAATGGTTGAGTGTGTAATTCCTACAAACATGAACATTCTCTTCATAACCACAATCAATCATCAAAATAAGGGAGTTACCATTCAAGCCACAGACCCCATTCAAGTTTTACCAGTTATACCACATGTCCTTTATAGCAAAATAATCCAACCTAGGACCACTAGATTTAGTTAGATCTCTTTGGTCCTCTTCGATTTGGAAGTTTCTCTTTCTTTGACTTTTATGACCTTGACACTTGCCAAGATCACAGGACAGTTATTTTTAGAATGTCCCACAATTTGCATTTGTCTGATATTTCTTCATGATTAGACCAAGATAATGCATCTTTGGCAAAATGTCATAGAAGTTACACTGTGTTCCTCCCATTGCATCATATGGAATGGCATATGATATTGATGTGTCCCATTACTTTAATGTTAACTTTGATTACTTGATTAAGGTGGTGTCTGTCAAGTCTCTACACCATAAAAAAGCTACTCTTTTATTCTTTGTAATTTATAAACATTTTATAGGGAGATACTTTGATACTATGTAAATATCCTGTTTCTCCTCAAATTTTAAGGACTGCTTTTAGCATCCATTGATTTTTTTTGATGAGTTAATCATTACTCTGATAGTTGCCAAGCAGTGAATTTCTAATTCTATCATTCCTTCTGCTGGGAGAAAAAGCTTTCTCTTTTTTCCATTTATTTATTTATATCCATATGGACTCATAGATTCCTATTTCATTCAACTAATTATAATCTATTACTGTCATTATTTATTTTGATGTTCAAACTGCCCCAGGTTTGACCAATGAGAGCCTTTCTGGTCTGTCTTTTCTCCTTCTCTCAGGTTTCCATCATTCTCTGAGCACTCCTTGCTTTCTGGGGCGAGGTTCTCCAGGCTCTTCAGCTCCAGCCTTGATACCTGCCACTTCTCCAAAGAATCCTGGTTACTTTTGGTGGAGAATGGTATTTAGAAATTGTAAGAGCTGGGAGTTAAATGTGCTCATGGTTGTTGGCTCGCTCTCTCTCTCTCTCCCTCTCCACACACACACACACAGGCACACACACACAGACTCTTATAAATACATACAAATATAAACATCTATATTTATTTTTAATTCTAGTTATCTCTCTACCTATCATGAGTTCATACTGATTCCAACCCAATGCCACAAGTTTCATTCTCATTTCTCTCTTTCCATATTCTTAACTCCTCCAACCACGAGAAACCTGGCTTCCATGAGCATTGTTTTGGAAAAACTCTCATGCTATATTTCTCCTCTGCTCTCACACCAGCATAACAACAATCAACATAGAAAACTTTTATGACTCCTGAATATGTGGGGATTTCTCACCACCAGCAAGAAAGCAAATTCTGCAGTAGACACCAACTGGATGTCTTCCAATTCAATTTTGACCCTATCTACCTGGCAATGTGTCAGACACCACAGGCTGAGGGCTCAGTCCCCAAGACTGCCCCTCTTCCTTCAGACACCAATCACAAGTCTGGGCCTACAGAACTTCTGACCAATCAGCTTCAAGTTGAAGTTCCCATGAACCCCTCTGTGGGTTCCATTAATTTGCTGGAGTGGCTCACAGAACTCTGGGGAACAAATTACGTTGACTGGTGTATTAAAAGGATTTAATGAAGAGATGTATAGAGTGGGGTATGAAGGAAGAGATGTAGAGATTCCATGTCCTCCTGGGTTCACCACCCTCCAGAAACCTCCCCATGTTCAGCTCTCTGGAAGCTCTCCAACCCTGTCCTCTTGGGTTTCTATGGAGGCGTCATGACGTAGGCATGATTGATTAAACCGTTGGCCATTGGTGATCAACTTGACCTTCAGCCCCTCTCCCCTCTTCCCTCCTGAGAAATTGGTGGCTGGGGCTGAAAGTCCCAACCCTCTGATCCTGCCTTGGTCATTCCAGTGACCAGCCCCACTTGAAGCTATCAGTTAACATCAACATACAAAAAACAAAACAAAAAACAAAAAACAGCACTTTGGAGAGTTTAGGAGTTGTATGACACGAAGTGGGAATGAAGACCAAATATATATTTCACAGTATCACAAACTTCAATACATTTACTTTTGGGAGCATTATCTATTATACTTGGCCAATCCCCATAGCGGCCTCAATCGCAGATGCCCTTCTCACTGTACTTGGACTCTGACACCTGACACTGGGCCATCACTCCTCTATTCCCATATGTTTTTGCTTCTCACCCTGCTCAGGCTCCAACACTTCTTGTCAGCTGCTGCTGCCCTCACCCCTCAACACACACAGCTGCCCTCCCATCTTGGACCTGACACCCTGTGCTGGCTGCTGCCATCTCTGCCTTGGATGTTCTCTTTACCAAGCTGGGACTCCAGCACTCCACACTGGATTACACGGTTGCCCTCTTAGGGTACCCCATGGTCCCTGTTGTTACTGCCCCTCCTCAATACATGGCTGTGTTTCATTCTTCTCAAGCTTCAATACCTTGCACTGGGGCATTACCACCACTGCCTGCCACCCCCATGCACTGACTCTGACATCTCATCCCATGCTGCAGGGATGCCCTTCTTCTTTCACTTGTGACACCTCACATAGGGCTGCCTCACAACCCACACAGACCTACCTTGCTTGGGTCCAACTGATGGCTTTTGGACTGAATTTTTCAGAAAGAAAGGAAGGAGAGAGGAAGAAAAGAGGGCAGGAAGGGAGGGAGGGAGGAAAGAAGGGAGGAAGAAAGCTATAGCGACTTTCTGTTCTAAAAATGAATAGCTAACATTCACTTATCACTTGCAGAATATATGCTGTACTTTTTAAAAATATATACTTTATTTTTTAAGAGCAGTTTTAGGTACACAGCAAAATTGAGAGGAAGGTATGGAGATATTCAATATACCTACTGCCTCCGTACATGTAGAGTCTCCCCATTAACAACATCCTACACTAGAGTGGTACGTTTGTTATAATTGATGAACCTTCATTAATTCATCATTATCACCCAAAATCCATGGTTTACATTAGGGTTTTCTCCTTATCATGTACATTCCATGGGTTTGAAAAAGTGTATAATAACATGTATTCACCATTATAGTTCTTGTGGAGTCAGTTCATTGCTCTCAAAATTCCCTGTCTCTGTCTATTTATCCCTCCCTACTCTTAACCCCTGGCAACTGATCCTTTTATATTTCTGTAGTTCCGCCTTTTCCAGAATGTCATATAGTTAGAATCATACAGTATGTAGCTTTATAAGATTGGCTTCTTTCACTTAGTAATATGCATTTAAATCTCCTTCATGTCTTTTCATAGCTTGATAGTTCATTTCTTTTTAGATCTTAATAATAATCCATTGTGTGAATGTATCACAGTTTATCCATTCACCTACTGAAGGACATCTTTATTGCGTCTAAGTTGTGGCAACAGATTGTGGAGAATTGGTATAATTTCTTTCTTCAATGTTTGGTAGAGCTCACCAGTGAACTCATGTGGGCCTGGTGCTTTCAGAGTTGGCAGGTTATTAATTAGTGGTTTAATTTCTTCAGTAGATATAGGCCTATTCCGAATGTCTATTTCTTCTTTTGTAAGTTTTTGAAGATTATATATTTCAAGGAATTTGTCCATTCATGTAAGATATAAAATTTGTGGGCATAGAGTAATTCATAATATTTCTTTATTATCCATGTAATGGTCACAGGATCTGTAGTGATGTCTCCTCTTTCACTTCCGATAGTAGTGATTTATGTAATCTCCATTTTTTCTTAGCCTAGCTAGAGGCTTATGGACTTAATTAATCTTTTCAAAGAACCAACTTTTGTTTTTTCTTAATTTTCTCTATTAGATTTACTGTTCTCAATTTTATTGATTTCTACTTTAATTTTTTATATTCTTATTTTGAATATGTTTTATTGTCATTGAGATGCAAAACATCCTAAACTCCAGTGTCTTTTTTGTTAACAGTGGATATATGAAACTGTTGCACTATTGTTGAAAAATACGCCATGCATATTTGAAAGAAAATAACCATTAATTTTTTGTTTTTACAATAGAGACATCTTTGCTAGAAGCAATGCAATAACAAACAAACTTTAAAAGATAAAAAACACTTGAATCTTCTTCAATATTATTGTTAATATTATATGTCAATTCATATTTATATTATTGGTCAAATTATATTGCTGATATACAAACATGGCTTAAAACTTGGAAAGAATATATTGCTTGTTTATCTAATCATTGGAAAATTCCTCAGATGATTTTTCTGTGACACCGAAAAGACTGAATATTTGAAACAACAGTTCTTTGCACCCACAAGATTATTGGCATGAAAATGAAGTTGAGGTTTAAGTTGAGGGAGTTGACCAGGAGTACTGTGAATTATTTGAAGATTGTTTATTTACATGTGATGACAACTGCTAAATGGGCAATAAAGTAATGAATAGTAAAGGCCATCCAAAAAAGTGGGGATAGGAAAAAAGAAAGAAATTTGGAAGAATGGATCAGAGACACTTTCACTATATACCACATATAATTGGATCTTGCAGCAAGAAGTCACACTTATCAACATAGGCTGCATCAGGAGTTTTCAAACCTAACCACATCCCACAAACCTCTTTGGTGGTAGAATTCTAGATACTGCTCCTCAGTGACTGTGCTGACATAACTTAAAGCAGAAATCTATCTGTGTGCATTTATTTTATATAAATCTGAATTTTGAAATATTGTGACACAGAAAAGTGGATTTCTTCCATTCTGATCCTAATGTGAGGTATCAATGCTCTAATTCAGTCCATTTTCCAGAGTGTGAGAGTCTCAATTCAATAGCACTTTGTCAGTTATCTGAGACTGTTACAGAACTAGTTTTTCATTATAAATTATATTTTACATTATTAAATTGAAACAAATATATCATGGAAGTGAGTGAACATATCCATTACTTTTTTTTAAGTATGACTATATTTTTTAATTTTTTTAGAAGAAAAGAAGAGGTATTCATATATTGTAACGTGGAGACTGAATAGAATTTGAGTAAGGAAAATCTGATTTATGAGCAAGATCTTTAAAAATGTAACTTAGCAGTAGAAATTCAATGGCAGTTTATTATGGCATGTGTTAGAAGTTGATGGAATTAATGGTAGATTATATTTTGGTCTTTTTTTAAAAAAATGCGTTATCAATTTAAAAAAATTAGATTAAGGGGAGACACGTGCATATGCCTTACATGGGTATATTGCACAATGGTGGGGATTGGGCCTCCAGCATACCCATCACCCAAATATTGAACACTGTCTTCAATAAGCAGTTTCTCAGCCCTCACTCTCCCTCACCTTATCCCCTCCTGTAGTCCCCAGTGTCTATTATTTTCATTCTTATATCCATGTGTACCCGTTGTTTAGCTCCCATTTATAAGTGAGAGCATGTGCTATTTGATTTTCTGCTTCTGAGTTAGTTCACTTAGGATAATGGACTCCAGTTCTATCCATGTTGCTGCAAAAGACAATTTTTATTAGTTCTTTTATTCTGCTTACTTGAAATTAATTTGCTCTTCTTTTTCTAATTTTCTCACATGGAAGCTTAGATTATTACTTTTGGATCTTTCTTCTTTTCTAATAATATATGCATTTAGTGCTATGAATTTCCCTTGAAGCACTGCTTTTGCTGCATCCTACACATTTTGATAAGTTGTATTTTGTTTTATCTTATTCAAAATGTTTAAAAATATCTCTTGAGATTTCT
Organism: Rhinopithecus bieti; assembly: GCF_001698545.2. NCBI lineage: Eukaryota > Metazoa > Chordata > Mammalia > Primates > Cercopithecidae > Rhinopithecus > Rhinopithecus bieti. Next base: position 409,431 of record NW_016803195.1, read on the forward strand.
TCTTTTACAAATGTGTTAGAAATGCATTTTTTCATTTCCAAATATTTTGGGATTTTCCAGCTATCTTTCTGTTGATTACTAGTTTAATTCCATTGTGGTTTGAAAGTAGACATTGTATGATTTCTATTATTTTAAATATGCACAGGTGTGTTTTATGGTTCAAAATGTGGTCTAACTTGGTACATTTTCCATGAGAGCTTTCTTTCCAGAAGACTGTGTATTCTGCTGTTGTTGGATTAAGTAGTCTATAGGTGTCTATTATATCCAGTTGATTGATCTCTAGCATTACTTTTTCATTCTTTCCTAGGATTTCCATCTCTCTGCTTACATTGCCCATCTGTTCTTGCATGCTGTCTACTTTGTCCATTAGAGCCTTTAGCATATTAATCATAATTGTTTTAAATTCCCATTCTGCTCATTCTAACATTTCTGCCATATGTGAATCTGGTTCTGATGCTTGCTCTGTCTCTTTAAACTATGTTGTTTGCCTTTTTGTATGCTATGTAATTTGTTTTTAGAAATAGGCTCTTGCTCTGTTGCCCAGGCTGGAATGCAGTGGTATGATCACTGGTTCAAGCAATCCTCCTACTTTAGCCTCCTGAGTGGCTGTGACTATAGGCATGTGCCAAAATGACTGGCTAATCTTTTAAATTTTTGTAGGGACAGGGTCTCACTGTGTTGCTTAGGCTGGTATTGAACTCCTGAGCTCAAGTGACCCTCCTGCCTCAACCTCCCAAAGTGCTGGGATTACAGGCATGAGCCACTGCACTCAGCCTGTAATTTTTTTTTTTTTTTTTTGAGAGTCAGACACGATGTACTGGGTAAAAGGAACTGTAGTAATTAAGCCTTTAGTAATGTAATGGTTAAGGTGTAGGGGATAGGAAGCATGCTCTACTCTTATGATTAGGACTGTTGAGTCCTATGATTAGTCTGTTGGTGAGCTCGTACCCCTGGGTGGTAAGCTTCACAAGTGCTTCTCAGGCCCCCTTAACTCCACCCTTAGGTAGGACACACTGGCCAGAGTAGGCTGGAGTTGGATATTTTTCTTTCCCCAGGTCAGTTAGCTCAGATAAAACTCCAGAAGTGTGAATTCTGATAAACTAGTTTCTCCTAAGGACAGGTCTTGTTAAGAAGAATGCTCTGGCATATTTCAGAATGATTCGTTTTCTCCTTCCTCTGTTGGAAGCACAAGAGGATTTTTTCTCCAATATTCACTGTGAGAAACTGATACTGCTGCTGGATGTATAAAACATACAAGTGTGGGGTCCCACATGACTAGGTCCCCCTGGAGGTTTAACTTTCAGACTTGTCCGCAAGGAGCCTCTAGCAATTTTTCAGTTACAGTTCAGGTTTTTCTATCCAAGTACTGGATTCTGCATAGGTTTCGGGTCATGGGTTTCTGCTCCGGGAAGTTTTGATTGTTTGTATTCACCTGTCTGTCTCTCCAAATGTGGAGGGCAACAGTCTGCCCTCTGGCCTTACTTCTTTTACGGATCTAAGAAGAGCTGTTGATTTTTCAGCTTGCTCAGATTTTGACTTGTTGGGACAGAGTGTCAATTTCCAAATTCCTTACATGCCAGATCAGTAGTGGAAAGTCTAAAATATTTTTTTAAATGTATTTATTTGCATGGTTCAACATATGCAAATCAATAAATGGGATTCCCACATTAACAGAATTAAAACAAAAGAGTATGATCATCTCATAGATGCAGAAAAAGTATTCAATAGAATTCAACATCCATTCATTATAAAAAGTCTCAATAAACTAGGCATCAAAGGAACATACTTCAAAATAATAAGAACCATCTATGACAAACCCACAGCCAACATCATACTGAACAAGCAAAAGCTGAAGCTATTCTCCTTCAGAACCAGAACAAAACAAGGATGCCCACTCTCCCCACTCATATTCCACATAGCCCTGGAAGTCCTCACCAGAGCAATCAAGCAAGAGAAAGGAATAAAGGGCATCCAAACAAGAAAAGAGGAAGTCAAATTATCTGTTTGCTGATGATATTATTTTTTACCTAGAAACTCTAAAGATTCCTCCAAAAGACTCCTAGACCTGAAAAACAACTTCAGCTACATTTCAGGATACAAAATCAATGTACAAAATCAGTAGCATCTCTATTCACTAATAACATTCGAGCTGAGAGTCAAGTCAAAAATGTGATCCCATTTACAGTAGCCACATACAAAAAGTACCTAGGAATTCATCTAATCAAAGAGATGAATGACCTCTACAAGGATAACTACAAAACACTGATGAAAGAAATCACAGACAACAGAAATTCCATGTTCATGTTTTGAATCAGTACCATTAAAATGTCCATACTGTCAAAAGCAATCTATAGATTCAAAGCAATTCCTATCAAATTACCAATGTCACTTTTCACAGAATTAGAAAAAGCAATTCTAAAATTCTGGTTTTTTGAGACGGAGTCTTGCTCTGTTGCCCAGGCTGGAGTGCAGTGGTGCAATCTTGGCTCACCGCAGCCCCTGCCTCCTGGGTTCAAGCCATTCTCCCATCTCAGCTTCCCGAGTAGCTGAGATTACAGGCATGTGCCACCATGCCTAGCTAATTTTTGGTATTTTTTAGTAGATACGAGGTTTCACCATGTTGGCCAGGCTGGTCTTGAACTTCTGAACTCAAGTGATCCTCCTACCTTGGCTTCCCAAGGTACTGGGATTACAGGTGTGAGTCACTGCACCTGGCCAACAATTCTAAAATTCATATGGAATCCAAAAGAGCCTGAATAGCCAAAGCAATCTTCAGTAAAAAGAACAAAGCTGGAGGCATCACATTATCTGAGTTCAAACTATACTACAAAGCTGCAGTATGCAAAACAGCAAGGTACTAGTACAAAAATAGACACATAGACCAACAGAACAGAATAGAGAACCCAGAATTTAAGCAACACACCTACAACCAACTGATCTTTGACAAAGTCGACAAAAATAAACAATGAGTAAAGGAGAAAACTGTCTAGACATGTGCAGAAGAGTGAAACTAGACCACTACCTCTCACCATATACAAAAATTAACTCAAGATGGATTAAATACTTAAATGTAAGACTTCATACTCTAAAAGTCCTGGAAGAAAGTGTAGGAAAAACTCTTGTGGACATAGGCCTAGGCAAATAACTTGTGAGGAAGACCTCGAAAGCAAATGCAACAAAAACAAAAACTGACAATTGGGACCTAATTAAACTAAATTTTCTAAATCTTCTGCACAGCAGAAGAAACTATTAGAGTAAACAGACAAGCTACAGAATGAGAAAAAATGCTTGCAAGCTATGCATCTGACAAAGGACTAATATCCAGAATCCACAAGGAACTTAAATCAACAAGAAAAAAATAAATAACCCCATTACAAAGTGGGCAAAGGACATGAACAGACACTTCTCAAAAGAAGACATTTATACAACCAATAAGCATATGAAAAATGCTTAACATCACTAATCATTAGAGAAATGCAAAACCAAACCACAGTGAGAAACCATCTCACACCAGTCAGAATGACCATTATTAAAAAGTCAAAAAACAACAGATGCTGGTGAGGATACTGAGAAAAGGGAACTCATATATTTTTGGGATTGTAAATTAGTGTAGCCCTTGTAGAAAGCAGTTTGGAGATTCCTCAAAGAGCTAAAGATAGAACTACCATTAAACCCAGCAGTCCCATTACTGTCTATATACCCAAATGAAAAGAAATATTTCTACCCAAAAGACTGCTGCACTTATATGTTTATTGCAGCACTATTTGCAGTAGCAAAGTCATGGAATCAACCCAGGAACCCATCAATCGTAGATTGGATGAAGGAAATATGGTACATAATCACCATGGAATAGTACGGAATTATGAAAAAAGAACAAAATCACGTTCTTTGCAGCAACATGGATGCATCTGGAAGCCATTATCCTAAGTGAATTAATGTGAAAACAGAAAATCAAATAATGCATGTTCTCACTAATAAGTGGGAGCTAAACACTGAATACATGTGGACATAAAGATGACAATAGACACTGGAAATTCCAAAAGGTGGGAGAGAGGAAGTGGGGCAAGGGCTGAAAAACTATCCATTGGGTACTGTGTTCACTATTTGGGGGATGGGTTCAATAAACGCCCAAGACTTAGCATTATACCATACACCCATGCAACACATCTGCACATGGACTCCTGAATCTAAAATTTAAAAATATATATGTATTTGAATTAAAAAGTGAATCTCAATAAAAGGACAATTTTATGAAACAATAGTACAATTCATACTCTAATAGTTTAAGTTTGGGAAACTGTGCTGCTGCCCAAGGGGGATTGGGGCAGAAACGATGTCTTCCTTTGTTAACTTCAGCTCTCTGGCCCAGTAACCACTCCACTGTGCATATGTAGTTCGCTAACCACACCAAGTCCACGTGCATATTCCAGTGACCATCTGTGCCTGAAACAAAAGGTGTACACAGCAGAGAGCCCCTTGTCAGCTTTGATTTATGAGCTCTTGTGTTTGGAGGAGCCACTGCTGCAGGCCACACTGACTCAGCACCTGAGGGCAGCCTGTTCTAACGTTCTAGCCCCTCCTGGGAAACGCATGTCTATGTACTCCCTGTCCAGACCTGGAACCTCAGGAGTGCTTTGCTTCTCACTACATGCCCATTTCACCCCCAGCATTTCTCTCCTTTCTCCTCCTCAGTTTGGAGGAGACGCCCTCTGCTCCCATCCCATCCCAGATAGTCTCCATTTTCAGGCCAGGCCAATTTGACAGGCCTCAGGTTTCCCTCTGCACAACCGTGAGGCTTACCTGGGCACACTATTCACTTCCCTTTTGGTGCCTCTTTTCACCACACCTCCCCTCACTTTGCATGAGTTTGTCCTAGAAGGGTAGGAAAAAAGATGATCAGAAATCAAGACTTCAAGTTGTCCTTGACTGCTACAAATGTGTATGGGTGTGTGTCAGTGGGAGCTGTTGTTAAATGAGCAAGTCACTAAACATCCCCAAATCTAATTCCTTTGAGTGAGATCCTCTAGACTTCTAGGCTGTCCTGAATCAAATGTCCTTTATCCTATTATCACTTTGATATCCATTCAGGAAACACCTCACTGTACACTTCTGAAGAAGGACAGTGCTTATGTCCACCCTCTACCATGGAAGCAGAGGCTCTCAAATCCTTCCTCCACTTTCCCTCCATCCTCTATCCCAGTCAGGGGACAAAACTATGCTGTAAGTTCAGTCCATCAGTTTCTGTCTTCTATGACCTTGGTGATTGGGAAAAGCTGGGAGACCATCTGGCAGTTGGCTCCCTGCCCGTGGCGAAAGGAAGCATAGGCCAGAGAGGTCCTGTGGCCTGACCCCCCCAAGCCCGTTTCTCTGACCTCTCGGTGATTCTTTGAACATCCAATATACTTTCATTACATTCCCTTTTTTCCAAAGAGACCAAATATTTCTGCTTTTTTTTTTGCAACCAAGGGTCTGATTGACATAGCCTTTGCCTGTAAGACAAGAATAATCATATCTACCTCACAGGGATTTTGTGATTATTAAATGAGAAAGCATGAGAGCATGCCAACACTCCTAGTTTGGTGCCTGGAATATGCAAACTGATTTATAGAAAGCTTAGGATGTGTCAGGCCCTGAGATAAGCAATACATAACCTTAGCTCATGGAGTCCTCACAATGAACCTATAGAGAAAGTATTACCATTTTGCCAAGATGGAAACTGACGCATGGGGAAGTTAGGTAACTGGTGAAGGCCATTCTGTTGTAAGACAGGATTGGGCTTTGTTTCCAGGCCTACCCAATATTAAAAATCTTGATCAACTCTCCTCCTTCTTCATTTCTGTGTCTTCCTGCTCAACTCAGCTTTGAGAACTATCAATGCGGATTTGGAAGTGAAATCAAAAACAGTGGTAGGGGCTAGAAACCCAGAATGCAGCCTCTGGTAAGGTCCTTAGGCACCACCTCTAGTAACTCTGATGGTAACACCTCTGATATGTAGAGTAGGAGCTTGTTTGCCTCATTCTGCTACCCTGAGATGTCTCCTGAACATGAGGCCATGAGCTGGGACAAAACTCAGCCAAGGAGGGCAGCCAATGTTGCTTTGGGGCTCACAGGCTATGAGCTTCCTGAAAATGTGACTTGGGTGGAGGCTAGGCACAAATGGAAACACACAGTGTGGGGCAACTGGAGAAAGATCCCTGCGATGGTTTTGAAGATTTTTGGGAAATTTCTGTGGGACAGAGTTGGGGAAGAAGAAGGAGTAGGGGGAGGGGGAGTGAGGAGGAGGAGGGTGGGCTGTGTGAGTTTGCAGCCTCTACTCAGTTTCCACTGACCAGAACAGAAAACTGGCCACCAAGAGTCCTCAGCTCAGTTCTGCAACATCCCTGGAGTCTGCAGAAACCCCTCCAGCAGCTCCAGGGCCCTCAAAATTCTGGTACTTGTGGCATCTGCCTTGGTATCAGCCAGAACTGCAATGAGCCGACTTACAACCAGCTTTCAAAAGGAGAATTTATAAGCCTAGCCAGCGGGGAACTGAGGGATGGACCGCCTTCAGGCACAACTGGATCCAGGTGCTCAGATCGTGCCTTCAGAACACTCTTTTCCCAAGGCTTGGTCTGGCTTTCCTCTGTGGGCTTCTTTCTCAGCAGGATCCCTCATGATGGAAAACGCCCCCAGCAGCTCCTGGCCAACTCCCTCCAGCAGAGCAATCAGAGGAAAAAGAGAGCACCTCTTTTCTAGTAGTTCCCACAGCAAGTCCAAGGCCTGATTCTTATTGGTCCAACCTGATTGTGTGCATGTCTCTGAGCCAGTTGCTGTGGTCAGAGGTATAAACTGCCCTGTTGGCCATGCCTGTGAAAGGGAGAGGGTGGGATGAGGTCAACTCACACCGTGAGGACTAAGCCTGGAGCAGAATCCAACAGTCTTCTGGATTTCTGTACCACTGAAGGAAGAGAAGACTGGCCTTCCCACTCTGCTTCTTCCATCAGCTACCTTGCCCATGCCCAGCTGAACTCTGGTCCAATTCAGAGAAAGGCAGAAGGGGCTTTGTTCTGAGGGCAGAAGACCAACATTAGATTTTTGCATAGTGGCCCATTATTGTTTCTTCTTCTCTTCTCTTCTCTTCTCTTCTCTCTTCTCTTCTCTTCTCTTCTCTTCTCTTCTCTTCTCTTCTCTTCTCTTCTCTTCTCTTCTCTCTTCTCTTCTCTTCTCTTCTCTTCTCTTCTCTTCTCTTCTCTTCTCCTCCTCCTCCTCCTCCTCCTCTTCTTCTCCTCCTCCTCCTCCTCCTCCTCCTCCCTCTTCCTCTTCCTTCTCCCTTCTTCCTTCTTCCTTCTTCTTCTGAAACAGGGTGTCACTCTGTCACCCAGGCTGGAGTACAGTGGCACAATCCTTACTCACTGCAAGCTCTGACTCCTGGGCTCAGGAGAACCTCCTGCCTCAGTCTCCCAGGTAGCTGGGACTACAGGCACATGTCACCACGCTCGCCAATTTATTTATTTATTTTTTTGTAGAGGTGGGGGTCTTGTTGTGTTGCTCAGGGTGACCTCAAACTCCTGGTCTCGAGTGATCCTCCTGCCTTGGCCTCCGACAATGTTGAGACTACAGACATGAGCCACCACACCCGGCCTCATCTGTGCTCTTGAAGCCTCCCCGTGTTTTCTGAGAGCTGTCTTTTTTTTCTCTTTGTATCTCTTGCCCTCTTCCCTGGTGACTTGCACATAGTAGATGCTCAGCAAGAGCTGTTGAATTTGATGATAGAATATTGAGGGAAGAAAGGAAAAGAAGGCAGTGTCTGCCAACTGACTTACAGCCTCTTCTATTCAAAGCAGAGTGGACACTCCTCTTTCAGTCCTGGAACACTGCATTTTCTTGGACAAGACCATTGTCACGGCCCCTTCCCCACCTGACCCATGTTGCTGGGTGCTGTGGAGTGGAGAGAAGCAGAGGACAGAGGAGGCTGGGTGCTGCTCTGTCCTGTGGAAGGCAGAGCAGAGATGATGTGCCCCTAAGGGATGGAGTCAGGTCCCAGGCCCTTGTGCTCGTCTTCCTCAGCAGAGCTCTGGGCTATAGAGCTGGCTGCAAATGTTAATTGGGCACAACTTAACTCTATTCGACTAGATTATCTCTGCTGTAATAATCCATAAAGCACGGAATGTGTATCAGTTGCAAGTTGATTGTGTAAAAGCTATATCTTAATCATATTAATTGAAGTTTCAGAGCAGATGGGTTTCCTTTTCAAGTCACATTTTATTACATTTCATTAGCATCATGTTAATAGCAGCACAATAGCACAAACTCTGGACATTAGAACAATTTTCTGATGGTTCAGCTAAATTTTCTGTGCCGTTAACTCAAATGCTAGCCTGGTTAGGCGGGATTTCTCTGCTGGTAGAAATATGCCTTCTTCCTTTGTGTCTGCAAAATCTTGCAGCATCAGACAAACCCAGCCTACAATATTTGGACTGGTTTTTACCAACATAATAGTTTGGCCTCCAGTGAATCTTGGTCTAGAGATGTAGCTGGTCCCGAGCCCAAAAGTGTGCCTGCCCCCTGCCTTTCTTCCTCTTTTCCTCACGTACTCCGAAGTGGATTTGAAATGGCTTATTAAAATATGGATAGTAGGATAAAAGTAAATATGATCAGTGTGTGCAGGGATGCTTGGATTCAGATCCTGACTCCATCACCTCCTCATTGTGTGGCTTCATATAAATGACTTCTCTAAGCCATGTTTCCTGCCTGTGGGATGAGGAGTCTCCTCCCCATAGGGCTGCTAAGGGCTGAATATAAAGTTCTTGGGTGGCCTATGTGGCTGGGGTGAGTGGGTATGGGGTGGCAGCTGGGGGTCAGGGGTCAGCGTGGGCAGGTCCTTCAGGTCCATGGCAGGTCTTGGCTGTTACCCTCAAGGAGAAGGAGGCCACTGGGGGCTTGTGGAGTGACAGGGGGCCCTGAGCTGACATAGACTGTGAAAAATGACTCTGGTTGTTTTGTGGACGGTGAACTGCAGCGGGGCAAGGGGAAAGTGGGGCCAGGGAAGAGGCTGTTGTGATCATGGTGGTGGCTTGGACTAGTGCGGGGGAGGATAGTCAAGGCGGGGTCCATTTTGAAGGGGAAGCCAACAGGGTCTGTGAGAGACCAGGTGGAGACATTGGTGAGGGAGAGGGGCTGAGGGGTGGGTGAAGGGATAAGAGAGTGAAAGTGCTTGCCCTGTCAGCCTGTGTCATTCTAGAGCCAGTGCTCCCTCCGCTCAGCACCCTGTCTGCTTCCTTACTGAGCAGGCTCATAGGGCTTCATTGCTTCCACTTCTGAGGAGCATGGCCTAAGTCACATCAGGACAGGAGGCTCCCAGGCACTCTCGAATGTGCTGGGAGAGTCAAGCAGACTGATATCTTGGGTTTGTTTATTGGTTTTCCTGTTCTTCAAGGGGCTCCCACATAGGTTACCACACTCTTCTCTCTACACCAGCCCCATGCATTAGACAGAGCATAAGTTATCTCCTTCCCAGAAAAGCAAACTGAAACCACGAGATAAACCACACGTTCAAAAGGCAGATGCTCAGTCGTTACTCATTGCTATGTTACTCATGAAGGTGAGTGAAATAACAACATGCACACTTTGGGACCCTAGTGAGAACAGGTGTTAGAGAAATCCAAGATTTTCTGATGGTAGGAAAAGATTTTTGTAAAATCTAGTAATAAAGTTTAAAATGTTTAAATCAATATAATTCTTATCTCCCCAGTGATCTCTTGATTTGGGGCTAAAATTTTCTAGATAAGAAACAGGGCTGGCCGTGGTGGCTCATGCCTGTAATCCCAGCACTTTGGTAGGCCTAGGCTACCAAAGGTCAGGAGGTCAGGAGTTCAAGACCAGCCTCTGGTCAACATGGTGAAACCCATCTCTACTAAAAAATACAAAAATTAGCTGGGTGTGGTGGCACACGCCTGTGATCCCAGCTACTTGGGAGACTGAGGCAAGATAATGGCTTGAACCAGGGAGGTAGAGGTTGCAGTGAGCCAAGATTGTGCCACTGCACTCCAGCCTGGGAAACAGAGTGAGACTCTGTCTCAAAAAAAAAAAAAAAAAAAAAAAAAAAAAAAAAAAACAAAAAACAAAAACAAAACAAAAACAAAACAAACAAACAACAACAAAAAACAGAATGAAACTAGTGTTTCATCTCCTCCTGTAAGACTACATGTGATATGCACCTTTTCTCAGTTAATCCCAGGAAGGACCCAAGAATACATGTTATTATCCCTATTTTACAGCTAAGTTACTGAGGCAATTTTGGCCCTCAGATAGTTTATATTCTATAACAAGCCAGGTGCAGTGTCTCATGTCTCTAATCCCAGCTGCTTGGGAGACTGAAGTGGGAGGATTGTTTGAGGCCAAGAATTCAAGACCAGCCTGGGCAACATAGTGAGACTTCCATCTCTAAAATGATAATGGTAAGAATGATTTATATTCTATAAGATGCCTGAGTCTCCACTCAGTCATAAAAGGTGAGCCGAAATCTCAGTTAAACAGGAGGAATAAGTGCAGGAGATTGTTCATACAACATAGTGACCACAGTTAATGGTAATGTGTTACGTACTTCAAAATTACCAAGAGAGTAGATTTAAGTGTTCTCACCACAGAAAGAAGTATGTGAGGTAATACATATGTTATTAGCTTTATTTAGCCTTTCCACTATATATATATCCCTCTCTCTCAAAACATCATGTTGTAGATCATAAATATATACCATTTTTATCAATTAAAAAACGGCTGAGCCAGCCAGCAGTTTGTGTACTGTGTGTCATCTACTCAGAAGGGATTTCATATCAAGGCTTGTGTCTCCAGAAGCCTTCTAATGCCAGCCCTAAATACGGACATCAAAACACATCACCCTCCAGGGAGACTGCTCCCGTCTCAGGATCGCATGTGTAAATGACTCAAGCAAAAAACACAGCTCTTGGATTTACAACCAAAAGCTGAAGGTTTCATCTTGGGGAGAGCTGTGTGTCAGGCAACCAGCCAGGGGTGGGAGAGGCGGCCAGTGCTCCCCACGCTCCCGGGAGGACCCTTCCAGGAGCAGTGGGCCGAGCCTGCGGCAGGAATCTGTCCCAATTGTCAAGTCCCTGTGTCGTCGTTTGTCAAGCAAACAGGCTATGTCACAGCAGATTATCCTGGTGTCGAAGAGAACATTCTGGCTGAAAACACATCTGAGGCTGAAAAATGTTCCTCCTCAAAACATTGAGTGGTTTTGAGGGAAAAAATGTTCCAGAGGGTTGGTAGGCAGGTGTGGATGTAAATTTTCCCTCTGTTAATGACACAGGGGCAGGTGTCCTTCAGTACTGGGTGTGTTGGCCCCAAGATAGGGACACCCGCTGTGACTCCACACCAGCAGGACAGCCTGGAACCATCTCAGTGAGTGGACAGTGGGTCAAGGACAGAAAGGTTAAAACAGAGGTGGTAAATGGTTTCTGCTGGATCAAATGGGGCCCTCAGGTGTATGGGGGCTTGTTTGGATGTTTGGCGGGCTTAGTGTTCAAAAAATATTTATAGCCAGGCACAGTGGCTCACACCTATAATCGCAGCACTTTGGGAGGCCAATCACGAAATCAGGAGTTTGAGACCAGTCTGGCCAATATGGTGAAACCCTGCCTTTACTAAAAATACAAAAATTAGCCAGGGGTGGTAGTGTGTGTCTGTGCTCCCAGATACTTGGGAGGCTGAGGCAGAAGAATCACTTGAAACCAGGAGGTGGAGGTTGCAGTGAGCTGAGATCACACCACTGCACTCCAGCCTGGGCCTCAGAGTGAAGATCCGTCTCAAAAAAAAAAAAATTATTATTATTATTATCCAGGTATGGTGGCCCATGTCAGTAGTCCCAGTTACTCACGAGGCTCAGACAGGAGGATCACTTGAGCCTGGGAGGTTGAGGCTGCAGTGAACTATGATTGCACCATTGCACTCCAGCCTGGGTGATAGACCAAGACCCTGTCTACGAAAGAAAAAGAAAATATTTAAATTGTGTGCTCAAAAGAAACTGAAAATAAAAATCCAGATATTTGCCTTTTCTGGAAAGATTGGAGGATCTGGCAATTCGGGGCCGGTGTTCCAACATGAGGCATTGTCTGCATTGAGAAGTAGTTGCCCCCTTTTGGGCAGACCATGAACTCGCCAGTTTGTTATGTTCTTCACTCATTTAAATTACCTGCCTCGACCAGTTGGCACTCAAATTTGCAGTCCTGATTCAATGCAGGGTCCCAATCACAAGTTCTTTAAAGGGGCTCCCATTCAGCTCTCCCCATCTGCTCCCCAGTGACTGCTTCCCCCTCCTATTTTCCTTCCTGTCTGCTCCTGAGTGAGATGGAACTTAGGGTCAACATTTAAAGAGAAGCCATTTCCTATTTGTTTTGAAGCTGTAGAATCCCCCTCCTCCTCCCCTGTTCCTTCTATCTATTTTGTTCTTCTAATAGCAGGAAAGGGCAGAATTTTAATAGTATCTCTCTAGAATGACTTTCTGCATGCATGAATTATTTCTCATTACAAAGGTTTGGGAGATGCTTTTTCCCCCCTTCCCTTCTCGCTGTGGAAAATGATGACTGTTTTCATTGCTAGACACATTACTGTCAGAGCTCATGAAGCTGATGGCCCAGCCCATTTTCCCACGGAGCCCCTCTCCAGCAGCAGGCTCAGCTCGTCACGTCCCTGAAATAGCAGCTCTTGTCAAGGTATGCACGAGAGTGTCGCAGTCACGGTGGCTAATGGCAGGTGACTGCTGTCGTGACTCTGCTGGCGTAGAACAAAGGTGGATGAAAGGCCGTGGAAGGCCAGCTCCCCTCCATTCATCCTCACAACAACCTCTTGGAAGTAGGCATTATGGTCATTATTTTTACAGATGAAGAAGCAGAAGCACAGAGAAGCTGAGCCACTTTCCCAAGGTCACCCAGCCAGTAAATGGAAGAACTAGTACTTAAACTTGGCTCTGCCAGTTCCCAACACTTTAACCACCACACTGGGCTGCCATCCCTGTGTGGTTTTTTTTGTTGTTGTTGTTGCGGGCGGGGGTGGATTTCATCCAGAAGCCTGGTTCACGTTGAAGAATACAGGATGATTTCTGAGATGTGTGGGTAGCAATGGCAATCCTTTGAAGACTCTACATATCCTTGAAAGCATCTGTGGTTTTGCGTCCCTGCAACCTTTACACTGTGCCCAGCACTTTGCAAACTCCATTCCATTTAGTCCTCATAACACTCCTTTGAAGTAAACGTTGTTTATCCCCACTTTACAGATGCAAAAACTGAGGCTCACAGAGTTTTGTGACTTCCCAAAGATTGAATAGCCCAGAAAGGAAATTGTAACTGAGTCCTCTCTGACTCCAAGGACCACTGTCCTTTGATATCCTCTTTACTGAGGCCTCCTGAGGGCAATGGTCCCAAAGTGCAGGCCTCACATCACTGGGGGATGTGAAATCATTTCAGGAAATCATGGACAAACTCTTTTCTCATGTAATGGCATGCCCTTATTATAATCTTGGGTAGAAAAAAATACTTTATGACTATTATTGCTTAGGCCAAGGCCAAATTTTACTAAAATAAAATGTGTGTTGATTTTTTAAAGTTATGTAGATAACTGGAGAGGGAACTCAAAGATGGCAAGAATTGTCACGATGGTTTGTGGGGCCGGGCATGGTGGCTTACATCTGTAGTCCCAGCACTTTGGGATGCCAAGGCAGGTGCTCATTTGAGGTCAGGAATTTGAGACCAGCCTGGCTAGCACGGTGAAACCCCATCTCTACTGAAAACACAAAAAAATTAGCCAGGTGTGGTGGCACGCACCTGTAATCCCTGCTACTCAGGAGGCTGAGGCAGGGGAATCGCTTAAACCCTGATGGTGGAGGTTGCAGCGAGCCAAGATCACGCCACTGCACTCCAGCCTGGGCAACGGAGTGAGCCTCCATCTCAATAAATAAATAAATAAATAAGATGGTTTGTGATGACTAACCTTGGGGAGCACGGAGCATGGAGGAGTCACCGATGACATTAGAGAGCAGGATTTCATGTACTCAGTACCTACACCAGGGCGGCGTGCAGGGCAGCCTGGTGGTTGTCTCCCAGTCACTGTGCCATTACCTCCTCTCTGAGAACTGCCCCTCCCCGCCCCCAGCTTCTTCTGTGCAGTGAGAAGGGCCATGTTCGTGTGGTGCGGCCATGCCCCATAGGCCAGTTGGTTGCCAGTCCATGGTGGCCAATGCCAGCTTGGTTGATTAGTCACATCCTGTTAGAGACAGACAGAGCTAAGAGATGGAAGAGAGGCGCCAAAGGAACCGGGAGCTGGTGGCCCGTCCTGCTACCTTGTAGATAGGAAAGTAGTGCTGGCTGCTCTGTTGGGTGGAAAAAGAATGAAGTAGGCGTGCTGAGGACTCAGAGATGAAGTGCAGACAAACAGGGCCCTGAGCTCCCTACGGCGCTTCACTCCTTGGCTTCTTGCCAGAGCCAACTCCAGAGAAGATCTGTTCGGAGTGTAACCTACATAAAGGCAACCTGGATGAGCTTCACTGCTGAACGCTCGCCCTTGCCAGCTCACCCCGGCACCTTCCTGCCCTCTCCTGGGTGCTGTTGTAATGCTCAATCACCAGGAGAGACAGCTGGGGCACACACAGAAGCTCCCGCTTCCAGCATGGGCCCTTCCAGATGAGACAGGTTTGCTCCGCTTCTCAAAATGGCAATTAGGACCGGTTGATGCAGCCCCATCTGGAGGCCCGGAAATCTCAACATGTACCTGCCAGTGCTGTCAGGAGATGTGAAGGCCTCTGCCCCTGTGGGTTGTGAGGAAGGGTAGCCTCTGTAATGAGAGGAGGCAGGCTATTACGCTGCTCACAACTGCATTTCTGTGCATGGAGAGCCGTTCTGCAGCTGAGCCCTGGATTGCTTTGTGTTTGCTCTCTGTGGTCCTCATGCTTGGAAAGGCATTTCTAAGAGGGATACAGGATACCCGCCCTGGGGAACGTGGAGCCCAATATTAAAATATTTCTAGAGCAGAGGCTCTTTTTTGCCTAAAAGATACTGTGCATGACCCTGCGGGGCTTTCAGTTGGTCCAATTCCTTTTTTTGGAATCAAATTAATTTTATTTTTAGTTTTTATTTAATTTCATTTTTTGTAAACTTTTAGGTTCGGGGTACACGTGCAGGTTTGTTACATGGGTAAATTGTGTGTCATGGGGGTTTGGGGTGTAGATTATTTCATCATCCAAGTAATGAGCATAGTACCTAAGAGGTCGTTTTTCGACCCTCACCCTCCTCCACCCTCCACCCTCAAGTCGGTCCCAGTGTCTATTGTTCCCCTCTTTGGGTCCATATGTGCTCAATGTTTAGTTCCCACTTACAAGTGAGAACATACAGTATTTGGTTTTCTGTTCCTGCATTAATTTGCTTAGCATAATGACCTCTAACTCCATCCATGTTGCTGCAAAGGACATGATTTTGCGAGGTGAAGCAGGCTGGGCTTCTGGGTCACGTGGGGACTTGGAGAATTTTTCTGTCTAGCTAAAGGATTGTAAACACACCAATCAGTGCTCTGTGTCTAGCTAAAGGTTTGTAAACGCACCAATCAGCACTCTGTAAAAATGGACCAATCAGGGCTCTGTAAAATGGACCACTCACCCCCTGTAAAATGGACCAATCAGCCGGATGTGGGCGGGGCCAAATAAGGGAATAAAAGCTGTCCACTTGACCCAGAAGTGACAACGGGCTTGGGTCCACTTCCGCATGGAAGCGGTTACAATGAATCTTGCTGCTGCTCATTCTTTGGATTTGCACTACCTTTATAAGCTGTAACGCTCACCGGGAAGGTCTGCAGTTTTACTCCTGATGTCAGCGAGACCGCAAACCCACCAGGAGTAGCAACTCCAGACTCCCTCACCTTCAAGAGCTGTAACACTCACTGCAAAGGTCTGGGGCTTCACTCCTTAGGTCAAACGAGACCACGAATCCACCAGAAGGAGGAAACTCCGGACACATATGAACAGCTGAAGGAACAAACTCCGGACACACCATCTTTAAGACCTGTAAACGCTCACCGCGAGGGTACGCGGCTTTGTTCCTGAAGGAACCAGTTCTGGACACGATTTCACTCTTACTTTTTAATTCTTTTTAATGCAAACCCTCTATTCTGGTGCTGGTGCTTCCCCTTTGGGGCAGAGCATGAACTCGCCAGTTTGTTATGCTCTTAACTCATTTAAATTACCTGCCTAGCCTAGTTGGCGCTCAAATTTGCAGTCCTGATCCAATGTAGGGTCTCAATCACCAATTCCACAGCATGTGCTGTCGTTGATACATCCATGAATGTGTCAGCCTAGGCGACCTCCTCTTCACCACCATGGAAGTCGATCCCCACAGCCTCTTAGCATCTCCCTTGCCATAGCATAGCTGATGGCACCATAATACCTTCCAGACTAACTCTGCTACTAACTAGTGTCTCTGTGAGATGCGGCAGAGTCCACTCTGCAGTTAGGCTGGAAGGTATTATGAACTGCGTGGCTGTGGGGATGAGTTGGGGGTATCCGAACTGGGCTATGTGTGTGTGGAACAAATGCAGCTGGTCTGAGAGAAGTTTAGCTTGGAGAGAGCAAGAGTTAAGAGGCCATCCGTCCAGGATATTGCTAACATTCCAGGTACTTCGTCCTGTCTGTCTTGACAACCTGCCAAGTTTCATATGTCTTACATTGTGGGAGATAAATTTATAAGAAGCCTAATTTTTAATTGAGGTATAATTTGTATACAATAAATTGCTCCAATCTTGAGCTGTTTCTGGACGCCAGATGATGCCTGATGAGCCACTTCCTCACGTGATGACTGTGCAACAGTCCTCCATTTGTTTACTATGCTCCTCCCAAGCCAGTGGTGCTCTCCCTCTTGTTCTTTGCTTTCTTGAGCCCTTCCCATCCACCATGAAACCCTCATTGACTTCCCCAGCCCAGAAAGTTCTGCCTACACTTTGAGCACAGGCCTTGACTCTACAGTAAGGCAGTGTAATTAAACAGGCTGAAGTGAGCTGCTCATGCCAGGTCTGGACTGCATGCTGGAGACACAAAGACAGACACAGTCCGGCCTCCAGGGGCTTGCCACAGAGGAGACAGCCATGTAAAAACCCCAACAACAATGAAGTGAGACAGGTGTTAAATGAGACCCTTTCCTACTGTTGGGGGAGGCCAGGGTCCTCAAGGAAAGATGGAAAACAAGGTAAAGTTGGAATTTAAGGATGGATGAAACTTTGCCAGGTGCAAAGAGACAAAGGCCCTTCCACTTTTCATGTTTGCTTGCTAAAGAAAAATATATTCAGATGCTTGTTAAAACAGTAAGGAAGACTTTATTTAAGATTGTTGCAATAGAAGTATTGTAATAGGAGAGACAGATTGAGCTCAGCTCCAAGTACAGCAAGGGTAAGTGGGGATTTACAGCCAAGGAGCAGGGTGAGGGGGTCAGGGAATAGAAAATTACTGAGGAGAGACATCAAAGGCAAAGAATTTCTTGCTAAACTGACTGCCTTAGCTTGGACTGCCATAACAAATGCCATAGACTGGGTGGCTGAAACAACAGACATTGATTTTCTCACAGTTATGGAGGCTGGAAGTCTGACATCAGGAAGCCAGCAAGGGCAGGTTCTGGTGAGGGCTCCTCTCCTGGCTTGTGGCTGTCTTTCTGTGTCCTCATATGGCCTTTCTTGTCCATATGAAGAGAGAGAGTGAGTGAGAGAGAGATCTTGTCAGTTCTTTCTCTTTTTTAAGGCCATTAATTACATCATGATGGCTATATCCTCACTACCTAATCTAACCTTAATTACCTCCCAAAAGGCTCTTCTCCAAATATCTTCACACTGGGGGTGAGGACTGACACATATGACTTGGGGCAAGAGGACACACACATTTGATCTCTAACACTGGCCTGATAGGATTCTCGTTGAAGGCAGGCCAAGGATTTAGACACCGAAGGTGAGGGATGAAGAACTTGATCAGATATCAAGGGTGATCAGTAGAGGATCAGTAGCAGGACTCTTTGCTAAGACTAGGTGGGGCAGGTACAAGACAAGACCTTGGGGTTGAGGACTGGTTGAAAAAAGAGCTCAGAAGAGCCTGATTAGTGTTTGCTTAAGGAGAGAATCTTTGTTGTAGTCCAGATTCTTATTATTATGTGCAAAAAGGACTTCTCTCCTTCACTGTCCCTGGCCTGGAGTGAAAGAACTGTCCACTCTCTAATCCAGGAGGCATCTCTCTTCTCTTCACTCACTTTCTTCTCTCCCTGACTTCACCCTATTTCTTTCCCCAACTACTTTAATTTCCAGAGATCTAGAAGTCTCAGCATCTGGAAATCTCTCTCTCTCTCTCTCTCACACACACACACACACACACACACACACACACACACACACACACACACACACAATGATAATGAGACCATCCTGGAAGTCTATTCAGATGTAAAGAAGGAAGGGGTAAAAACCCCACTTCCCAGTCGGCTGCAGTGGCTCACATCTGTAATCACAGCGCTTTGAAGGTTGAGGTGGGAGCCTTGCTTGAAGCCAGAAGTTCAAGACCAGCTTGTTAAAATGGTAAGGAACATAGTGTCATCCCATTTCCAAAAAAAAAAAGAAAGAGAAAAGAAAAGAAAAGGAAAAAAATTTAAAAAAGAAAAAGCTAGGTGTGATGGTATATACCTGTAGTCCCAGCTACTCAGGAGGTTGAGGTGAGGGGATTGCTTGAGTCCAGGAATTCAAGGCTGAAGTGAGCCGTGATTGTGCCACTGCACTGCAGCCTGAGTGACAGAGTAAGACCTTGTCCCTAAAAAAACAAAACCAAAACAAATAAAGCAAAAATACCTACTTTATGTAAAGTCATATTATTAGGGAGCTAGGAACCAAAGTGGGCAGGACTGGAGGCAGTCAGTCCTCTCAGACAGACAAAGGCTGGTGAATAAAGAAACCCACATGCAGCAAGAGCAAGGGTCAAGGTGGTAGCTCGGCATCAGGATCAAGGTGCAGAGGCAATGCTGGCTGCTCCAATTTTGCAGAAAAGAGGGAGCAGGCTTGACTTATTTATGAGACAATGTAAACTCTACTCCATTTGTGCCACAGCCTTCTCCATGGCCCCTCCGTGCTTTGCACAGAGTTGTGTCTCAGAAAATATTTGTTGTAGAAGTGAAATTTAATTAGAAACCACTGCTTAGTTACCTTTATCACAAATGTTAGCATGATTTATCACCAGGATGCCCAGTAAATTGAGTGACAGGCCAAAGATATATTGTAAGGTGTTAAAAAGAATTCTGAATGGCCTGCCCTTCTTTTCAAATACCTTTTCTTCTATTCTTTTTCCTTGACAAGAGTTTTGAAATCATGAGTGCAAGTAGGTGATATATGAGTGCCTTTGATTTCTTATAGCTATGAAAAATATAAGGAGCTTGGCTTTAAAAAATCCCATCTTTATTGTCATCTACCCTTGGTGGATATGTGAATTGGTATAGCCTTCAAGGAGGAGAATTTGTCAGTATCTGTCAGATTGTAGGAGCACCTTTCCTGCTATCCAGCAATCCTCATTCGAGGCAGTCTATTCTGGTTATCTATGACTGCATAACAAACCACTTCAAAACTTAGTATCTTAAAATAGTAATTTATTATTATGGCTCACAATTCTGCATGTAGAACCGGAGATTCTTGCTTAGGGTCTTACATGGTCATAGCCAGATGAAGCCTCGGCTGGACCGGCCATCCAAGGTGGCTCACTTCCGAGGCTGGCAGTGGGTGCTGGCTGGCAGCTGGGCTCAGTGGGGGCTACTGGCTGGGCCACCCTTCCATGGCCTCTTCATGGGACTTAGAGTTTTCATAGCTTGGTGGCTGGGTTCCTAGGGGTGGTGTCTCCTCAATAAGTGTTCCAAAAAGCAAAAACTGGAAGAAGATTCCAGATCAGCTAAGGGCAATTCCCAGAACCGGTCAATTGTCCCGTCTGCCCCATTCTGTTGGTCACAGCCATCAGTGGGTTCCACCAAGGCCCCTACTCCCATTATATGATCTTTGAAATGTTTCCCCAAATTCCTTCTCCTTGTTTTATTAAGTATCAGAACTCTTTTATATACTGAGTTATTTTAGTTAGGGTTCTTCAACTGTAGGCAAGAGAAACTGGTCACAAGCGGTGCAGAATTCACTGGATGGGGAGTGGTTGAGGAATGGAGCTTGGAAAAGGCAGGAAGTGCTCAGCACTGTCTTGTGGGTTCTGCTGTGGGAATGAATGAACTCGGTGATTTATTTTGTCCTTGTTTCTCCGCTCAGGGGTCAGTATCTCAGGAGAGAGATCCTGGTTGGTTGAGCTTAGATTAGGAGCCAAAGCCCTCTCTGTAAGGAGCAGAGGAAAGATCTGGCAGAAGGAGTTTCTGGGGACTCTGATAGTTTCCCCAGTGGGAGAGCAGGTGCCCAGATTTCCATCCCAGCACGATTTAACCCTGTGGGTGAGGGGCAATCTCCTGAAAGGGACAATGGACGCTGGA
The DNA here is from genome assembly GCF_001698545.2 of Rhinopithecus bieti. Taxonomy (NCBI): domain Eukaryota; kingdom Metazoa; phylum Chordata; class Mammalia; order Primates; family Cercopithecidae; genus Rhinopithecus; species Rhinopithecus bieti. Next base: position 429,938 of record NW_016803195.1, read on the forward strand.
TGTCCCCTCCACTGAGTTTTTTTGTTTTGTTTTGTTTTGGAGACTGAGTCTCTCTCTGTCACCAAGCTGAAGTGCAGTGGCGTGATCTCGGCTCACTGCAACTTCTGCCTCCTGGGTTCAAGCGATTCTCCTGTCTCAGCCTCCCGAGTAGCTGGGACTACAGGTGTGCACCACCACGCCCAGCTAATTTTTGTACTATTATTATTATTATTATTATTTTTGAGAAAGAGTCTTGCTCTGTCTCCCAGGCTGGAGTGCAGTGGCACAATGTCGGCCCACTGCAACCTCTGCCACCCGGGTTCAAGTGATTCTCCTGCCTCAGCCTCCCGAGTAGCTGGGATTACAGGCGTGAGTCACCATGCCTGGCCTAATTTTTGTATTTTTAGTAGAGATGGGGCTTCACCATGTTGGCCAGAATGGTCTCGATCTCTTGACCTCATGATCCACCCACTTTGGCCTCCCAAAGTGCTGGGATTACAGGTGTGAGCCACTGTGTCGGGCCTCCTCCACTGAGTTTCTAACACCTCCTCCCTATCTCACACTCTGCATCCACAACCAAGTATGAACCCAGGGTAAGGTCCAAGAAGGATGCACTTCGGAGCCAGACATACCTAGCTGGGTCAGTTATCGGTTGGGTGACATGGGCACTCACAATTTCTCCCAGACTCAGTTTCCTTATCTGTAAAATGGAGATAATAATACCCAATTTTCAGAGTTCTTGTGAGGATTTGAGATAACCTATATAAAGAGTTTTGCAGTCTGTGGCCCACAGTAGACCTTTAGTAAGTGGCAGCCATTGCATCATTCTTTATGATGGAGAAACAACAGACCTGCCCCTCCCTACCCCTCCCTTCCACCACCATGGAACCTCTGTCTTTTTCCTCTCCAATGGGTGTTGAACTTACTAGCTATCCAAAGGTGAGAGGCATGCTTAGGTCCAATCATTGTGTGAATTTGGTGTGCATTACAGATCCCCAGCACATACCAGAAAGGAAACGTGGCCGACAGAGAGGCCCCTGCCCACCCCAGCATGGTGGTAATTGCCTGCACCCAGAGTTTTGGAAGAAAGGGCTCAAGCCTCACATCCATGTGACAATGTGTTTGAGCACAGATGCTCTCATAGCTATTGCTACTTCACAGGATGCCAGGCACACTGTGTGCTATTTTAAGCTGAGATTCCACATGCAGTTACAATCCTCCTCTTTCATTCCTGGGTTTTTCTGTTCTTGAAACAGACCTTTGTTCTTCTTCATTTTTTTTAATGTTTTCTGTCTCACTAAGAGTAATGGGATGAGTTCATGACTCCTGCCATCCTCAGAATTGCCTGGCTTTGAGTGTGTATTCAGAATCCTTTAATGGTGCTTTAATGTCAGGTGCAAAACGAAGCCTTTCCCAAGTCTTTATAACATGCTTGAAAGGACAAAGTGGTCTTGTCAGAGGCTGCTGCGATGTTCTCGGAGCTTTGCCACAATTCATCTTGTAACAGATGGACTCTTCATTAGGTGCACATTGCACCCACCTGGGAATTCACCACCTTTGGATGAGACAGAGATTTGATTTTGCTGCAGATAATTAGTGTCTTTCTTATCTTGATCCATAGATCAAAGATTATCAACAAATTCAGATTCTTTTGTCTTTTTTCTTCTGCTGAATTGGAATGCTGGAATAGGTTGGATGAGTGACCAGCTTTTTTTTTCAAACAACTTGACTTGAACTCAAATAACAAGACCAAGGTTTTGAGTGGTGAGGGCTGCAATGTGAGGTTTCTGGCATTTATGTCCATGAAATTCACTGATGACAACAGATTATGTTTCTATTGCTTTATTAGCATTACTACATGGCAAAGCTCAGCTTAGGGCCCAGATGACCCCATGTTGTAAATCCTGCTTAAAACACTCCCTGTCCTGTCCTGACTTTCCTCTTACCACTCTGACCATGATGTCTGTCTATTTATAGGCTCATCCTGGCCATTAAATATTGAGGAAGCTGTGGCAGGGCGTGGCGGCTCACGCCTGTAATCCCAGAACTTTGGGAGGACGAGGCAGGCGGATCAGCTGAGGGTGGGAGTTTGAGATCAGCCTGACCAACATGGAGAAACCCTGTCTCTACTAAAAATACAAAATTAGCCAGGTGTAGTGGCACATGCCTGTAATCCCAGCTACTTGGGAGGCTGAGGCAGGATAATCGCTTGAACCCAGGAGAAGGAGATTGCAGTGAGCCGGAGATTGCACCATTGCACTCTAGCCTGGGCAACAAGAGGGAAACTCCATCTCAAAAAAAAAAAAAAAAAAAAAAAAAAAAAAAAAAAAAATTGAGGAAGCTCAAGACTTAGTCCTAGTCCCTATTAGCATTCCTTTAATTACCCCCTAAAGGCAGATGCCTCATAAGCCTCAAGTTAGAAAAGCCCAAGCTTGTCCTTTGAATCCCAAACCCATACACCCATCTGCCTTCCTGACATTTCTTTAAGGATGTATCAAAGTTTCCTCAAACTCAGCCTGTTTAAAGCTGAACTCAAGAGTTTCCCTCAGAAGCCATCCTCTTTCAGGATATTCTCATCTCTGTGAATGGAAGCCCTTTCCACCAAGGTGCAAATGACACAGTGAGGTATCTCCCCTGACATGTCTTTCTCCCATCCTCTTCCATCCACTTCATCACAAATCGCGGCAACTGTATGTCTTGAATGTCTCCCATTGGCCTACTTGTTTGAACTCTCCCATCAGCACCCTGGCCCACATCACCTTTCTTGCTGAGTCTCCTGGTCTACTTTGTTCATGGCTCCCATCTGTTTCCCGTGATGTAAGCTTTCTGAAACTTATAACTTATGATGTTACCTTCTGCCTAAAATGCTTGAAGGTTTTCCAATTGATTTTAAGATAAGAACCCAAATCCTTCACATGTCCACAAGGCCATTCACGGTATGACCCCTCCTGCCTCTCCGGCCACACCTCCCATCACTTTCCCTTGGTCTGTGTCTGTTTCTGTGGCCTTCATGGAAAGACTTTTGCTCTGCTCTCTCCTCTACTTCCATTTTTTTTTCCAGACAGGACCTCACTCTGTCGTCCAGGCTAGAGTGCAATGGCTCAGTCACAGCTCACTGCAGCCTCCACCTCCTGAGCCCAAGCAACCCTCTTCCTTCAGTCTCTCAAGTAGCTGGAACCACAGGCGTGTGCCACCGTGTCTGGTTAATTATTATTATTTTTGTAGAGACAGAGCCTCCCCGTGTTGCCCAAGGTGGTCTCAAGACCCTAGGCTCAAGGGTTCCTCCCACCTCAGCCTCCTGAAGTCTTGAGATTACAGGTGCGAGTTGTGGTGTGCAGCCCACCATTTCCCTTTCTAAGATAGTGTTTACTTTCATTCACGTCTCTGCTCAATGATCACTTCCTCAAGGCAGGCTTTCCCTTACCTCCTGGACAGGTCACGTCCTCTCGTAAGTGCTCTTGGCATTGTGTACCTCTCGACCACAGTACTTCTCGTGGTAGAATTGTGGGATTCTTTGATTACGTGGCTGTATTTCATGACAGTGGGGACTGCATCTCTTTTTCTCCTCATGTTGCAGCACCTAGCAGAGTGACCATACACATAGTAGGTGCTCAATAGGTATTTTAAATGCATAAATAATAGATAGAAGTCCAGAACGAACTGATGCCATTCAAGTATTGAACACGATAAGCCTCCACAAGACCTCGGATTTTGGATAGAAACAGATGAAAAAGGGACGAGTTACTCAGAAAGTCTGATTTGAAGAGGGTCACTGAGGTCTGTGCTCTTTATCATGAGTGTCTTTGCAACACCTACTCTGTCAGTCTGCTGCCCAATGGGGTTCCTTCAATTGCACAATCTGGGTCTGTGATAGGAAGAAAAGTTCTACCAGGGCATAGAGTTCTGTCTGAGGACTGCTCTGTTACTTTTTAAATGCTTAGTTCTATACACAGTCCCATTCCTCTGCTCACCGAATTCAAGGAACTTGTAGTCTAGTGGGAGGGCCAAGACTACCGGGCATGAACAGCATGGATTGTAGCATGAGGCTAGAGAACTAGGTTTATAGTCAGTTCTTCCAGCTTCTGTAAAAGATGTGGAACTTTTAACACATTCCTTAACCCCTTTGAGCCTAAGTTTCTTCAGCTGTGAAGTAAGGATGCTAAAATCACAATTATCAAGGTGGTTTTGAGGCTTCAATAGATAATACCAGTAGGTGCTATGCACAGTAAGCAAAGGCTGGTTCTTGTTCCAGGCACTTAGCATGGCTGCGTGGGCTCTGAGAAGGCAGAAAGGAGACAGCAGGGAGGAGATGGAGCCACAGGAGAGCTTGGGCTAGGCCTTGGAATATGGGGGAGTATAGGATGGGGAAGAGGAGAAATGGGAGGAAGAGGAGAGAGGCAGGTAGGTTTCAGTGAGAAAAAGGCACAAAGGCAGAAAGAGAGCTTGCCTTGAGCCAGAGGAGAAAAACATCAAAGACCCAGTGAAGAGACCTGCAGAGGCTTAGCTTTCATGCCTTGTGTGAGCCTTGGGTAGGGTTGTTAGCCTGGGAGGAACTTATTTCTTACAACGTATCTCTTTATTAAACATCAAGAGACAAGTCAAACTGACCTTGTGGAGCTCAACCTTGGGTTTGTTAAGTGTTTGTATAATGCAAACAAAATAGTGAATCACTTGGGACCTCTGCTGAATGTTTCAGCACTTGATTTTAGAAACGAAGAAAAGAAGACACACAGGTTTTGGAGTGTAACTGCTCCATGAGAGCGTGATAGCATTCTCTTTCAATCTCAGTTTTCTCATCTTTAAAGTGGAATTAAAATGCCATCTGACAATGATAAATAGCCTGTATGTGCCAGGCACCAAAGCGTGTTAAGTAATTGAGATAAACTGAACACTGTGCTATGTGCTTTATGTGAACTTGCGACTCAGGCTGCTCATTGAAATAGGATGGTTATTATCCTCATTTTACTCTTGAGGCACAGAGAGGTTAAGTAAATTGCCCAGGCGGAATCCAGAGCTCAGGCTTGTAAAACTGGATTGCCCTAATTACCACCTTATAGGGTTGCACCCAAAACGTGAGGGACCAGGTATGGACAACATCTAGCCCACTGCCTGATTTGTAGTAAGCACTCCATAGACCTCAGTTTCCTGTCACAGTTGATAGTATTTAGCTCAGTAATTTATTACATACTGTTCTTTGTTTGTTTCAGGTGTTTCTCTCTTATCTACCAACAATGGTAAATAAATTGCTTAAAGAAAGGAAAGGCATTATAGCTTGATTTCTTTTGTAGCATTCCCAGTGCACCTAGAAGTTCTTAATAGAAATGTCTTAAAATGAACTGAATAAATGCTTACTGATTGAATAAATGAAGGATTCCGTAAAAGAAGCGAATGTAGAATATGACTGATTGGCTTTTATAGCTTCTTATTTATTTTACCTCACTGAATTCTAAAACAGGATTTGAGGAGGATTATACAAACATGTAAGATTCAACAGGATAAAAGCAAACAAGTGAGAAAATTGGAGTGAAGGGAAAATAAAACCAGGATGTTTATTTCTTTGTCATTTCTTGATAGAAATTTGTCGGCAAATCTCCAAGATGAAAGCACAAAATTTGCCAAGAACTAAAACTTACTCCTGTAGGGTGTTCCTTAAACTCTTTGATGGGACACAGCTCAAATCTCAAAGGGAAAGGGAGTCATGAGCAGAAAATGGAGGGAATTGGATAGTGTCTCTGGTCTGGCTGCTGAGAAAATACCATGTTTTTTGGGGGCCAATGCACCCAGACCTCTGCACCCAGGCCAATGCACCAATATCTTTTCGAGAAAAGATAGTTTTCTCAAATATAGAGAGAATCATGTTCTACAGGCTCATATTACCACATCAAACCTCCCTCATTTTTATTTCTACTTGATCTTTAAGATCTATCAACACATGTCTGGGAGGCTTGGAAGAGCCTTACTAATCACCCGTCTTCTCTCCTGGACTTGGTATCAATTAAGAATAGGAACAAGAGAGTCCTGCAGAAACCAAGGATGGTGGAACAGGGTTAAAAGGTTGTGTGTAAGGCTATCTGCCCCTCCCATCTGACTTGGCCTCTCTATATAGTGATCTCTATATCAATGGTTCTCAGTTCTGGCTATGCATTAGAACCACCCAGTAGCTTTTTAAAATTACCAATGCCTGGGCCTGGCACGGTGGCTCGCACCTGTAATCCCAGTGCTTTGGGAGGCTAAGTTGGTGGATCACTTGAGCCCAGGGGTTTGCGACCGACCTGGGCACCATGGTGAAACCCTGTCTCTGCAAAAAATGTGAATATTAGCAGGTATAGTGGAACATATCTACAGTCCCAGCTACTCAGGAGGCTGAGGGGGAGGATCCCTTGTGCTCAGCAGGTCGAGGCCATGGTGAGCTGAGATTGCATTGCTGCACTCCAGCCTGGGCAACACAGCAAGACCCCCATCTCAAGAAAAAATAAATAAAATAAAATAAAATAACCAATGCCTGAGCCCTATCCATGGTGAGTCTGATTTAACTGATATGAATGGGGCTAGGCATTATTAATTTTTAGGGTCCTAAAATGATTCCAAAGTGCAGCCCAGGCTAAACAGAATTCCCTGGAGAGCTTGTTAAACCACAGATTGCTGGATCCCACCCCAGAGTTTCTGATCCAGACGTTTGGGTGCGGCCTGAGAATCTGCATTTCTAACAACTTTGCAGGTGACACTGTTGCTGCCAGTCCTGGAGCTCCGTGTTGACAGCCATTGCTCTAAACCAACAAGTGGACCACGGAACGTAAATGCTTGCAAACATGCCATTATAATATACATGTTTCTTTATTATTATGGAGTTTTTGTGTGTGTGTGTCTTGATTTTTATTTATTGAACAAGTAATACTAAAAAAAGAACAATGGGACTGGAACACACATAAGCCCACAGCCTTTACATATATACCGTTGCACTGTGTAATCACAGTAGTAACAGTAGCTAGCATTTATGGTACGTTTGTTTCAGGCTCAAGCTGAAAACTTTAGGGGCATTCTTTCCTTTAATTCTCACAGCAACTCTATGAGGTAATTAATTTACTATCCCATTTTACTGATGGAGAATTTGTAACACAAAGATTATAATGGCTATTTTACACACTTGTAACCAGAGCATAAAGTCCACGTTGCATTCAACTTCTTTCACTTAGTACAATGACATATTTTCCATGTTGAATAGACCATTTCATTGTATTCACATATCAGTTTTCTTCTCATTAGATATTTAGATCATTTCCATTTTCCACAATCATATTTAACAGAGCAATGATCAATTTCATTTAGTGCTTGTCTTGAATTATTTTTCTTAGAATAGAGTCTCAAAAGTGATCTTCCTCAGTCAAAAGGTGAAATTGCCTAGCTTTGATTTATAACATACTAGAACAAAAAGCTTAAAAAAAAATTTCATCCACTTTTTCCCAAACCAAATCATTCTCTGGATAGGTTTAGATAGTCACACATTGAAAGTAAGGTACTGTAATTTAAAATTATGATGGTATTTTATATAATTTAGTTCCATTGCAAAAATCACTCCAGTGGAAATTACCTTCCAGGCAGCCAAGTTCTTCAAGAAGGTTTCCAGGTTTCTATGAAGGCAAAGAAGTTTCTGCCCTCTTCTATGGAAGTCACCCCCAAACAACAAGAGCATGAGAACCAGAACCACAACTCCCTTTTGGACAACACCAGAAGATACCTGTAACTCAGAATCTGCTTGTATGAGAGGGCAGTGGCAGGAAAGGTCAAACCAAGTGCCCGATTAAAGGCTCAGGAACCCACGGCCCCAACGACGGCTGAAGGTGAGCCAGAAATGCAGGCTGCAAGCAAGGGAGGGTTGTGGGTCTGCGTAAGGGGCAGAGTTCCCCCATCTGATTGCCAAGAAGTGGGAGGGAATTCTTCAGAGAAACTGAACAGAAAGCCTCCGGATATGCAGACGCCAGGTGCAGAGGAGGCCTGTGTACCAAACCAGACCCAGGGGACTGGGTGCAGGTCTGCCTCTTGAATGGGGAAGCCTCCAGCCCCAGCCTGTGTAAAATCATGTTATTGAGTTTCCCTAATTGGTTCAGCAGTGAGCCAATATTTCCATGTCCTTAATGATGAAAACATCATAATCCATAAATAGGATTCATTCAAAAGTTGTGATACACAGTCATGTGTCACATAATGACGTCTTGCTCAACAATGGGCCACGCGCATACATGACAGTGGTCCCATATGGTTATATTGAAGCTGAAAAATTCCTATAGCCTAGTGATGTCTTGGTGATTCTGACCCTGTGAAGGCCTAGGCTAGCGTGTGTGTCTATGTCTTAGTTTTTAACAAAAGTTAAAAAATATTTAAATAGGAAAACATTATAGAATAAGGATATAAAGAAAAGAAATTTTGTACAGCTGTATGATGTGTTTGTCTTAAGCTAAGTGTTATTGCAAGACTCAAAAAGTTTTAAATGGTTTTAATGTTTATAAAGTGTAAAAGTTATAGTCAAGTCAAGGTTAACTTATTGTTGAAGAAAGAGAAATGGTTTTTATAAATTTAGTGTAGCCCGAGTGTACAGTGTTTATGAAATCTACAGTAGTGTAATGTTCTAGACCTTCCCATTCACTCACCACTAGCTCGTGACTCATCCAGAGCAACTTCCAGTCCTGTAAGCTCCATTCATACTACATATTCTACCGAGCTGTACCATTTTACTGTAACTTTTCTATGGTTATGCTTAGATACACAAACACCATTGTGTTAGAATTGCCTACACACAGTATTCAGTATAGTCACATACTATACATGTCTGTAGCCTCAGAGCCATAGGCCATGTCAAACAGCCTAGGTGTGTAGTAGGCTCTACCATCTGGGTTTATGTAAGTGCACTCTGTGATGTTTGCACAAGGACAAAATCACCTAACAACATATTTCTCAGAATGTATCCTTGTCATTTAGTGGTGCATGACTAAATGTTGCATAATCATATTAGGAGGTTGAGTTTAAGAGAGGCAAGGTGTGAAGAGCTTTATCTACCCACTTTAATAGGAAATTGTAGGCAATGTGGAGATATTTGAAAATATGAAGGTAAACAGAAGATATAAAGCGAAAGCTGCTGAAAGTGGTTGCCTCTAGGAACCAGGGAGAGGGAGGGTTGTTATATGTGTGGGGATTGATGTTTCTTGTTAAAGCTTTTAAGCACTAATTGACTTTTTAATGATGCGAGTGTGTTTCTTTGATAAAATTAAAGTTGAGGGAAAAGGGAAAATTGCGTGGGCGCTTCTCTATTACTTAATTTATGTACCTTATGAATTGGATTTTCGTAAATGGGTTTTGTCCAAGCAGGCTACTCGTGGAGATTGCAGATCATAAATAAGAATTGCTGATATTAGGGAGGTAATTAATTGGCCAGTAGCCAAAGAGAGACCCTTCATTCCTAATAAAGGAGTCCAGGCTCCAGCCTGAAGAGTCAGGATCTCTATTGTGGGCTTCATTCTTGCCAGGATTTGAAGAGAAATCCTTTACTAATCCACCCTTTGCAATACAATCCACCTGATGAGTCACTGATGCTGTTGGCAAGAGCCTAAGTAATCGTCATTCCAACTAGGAGAATGCTCGCACTTGCTCTCTGTTGCCATAGAAACAGCGCAGCTCCAGTTTCCCTGTTGCTTTGGTAACCCACCCCCATTTCCTCACATCACTACTGCTGGGGTATTTTCTGCCTAGCTAATGGTCTCTGTTATGGATTGAATGTGAATGGGCAGTCCTCTCCCCCAGCCTACACCCAGCCCCTTCTGCAGCTCCACATTTGAAGGCCTTGTCTAAGTGGCATCTCAATGAGATGGTAATAGATACTTGAATCAGATGGAGAGGAGCTGTACTGTTGGGGGCGGAAGGGGGTACAAGAAGGGTTCAGCTTCTAATCTTGAAAAGGGAGGACTGGGAACTTCAAGAGGCAAAAATTAGGAAATCATCCATTAGAGTGCCTCAGCTGTGTATGAGGCCCTAAAGCCATTTCTTCCAGTCAATAAAAGGTAATGCTAAGTAAGGCTTATTGAGGAATGAATATATGCTGGATACTGGGTTAAGTACTTTTTGCCTATTTAATCCCTGTTTTACAGAAGAAATGGATAAGGACCTGTTCAGTGTCACAGAGGTTCAGAATTCAAGCTCAAATCGTAGTCACTGCACTAGGCTACTGCTCAGTTGAGAATGGAGCAAGCAAAGGTGGCATCAGAGAGTGTCCTTACACTAAAAGAGCTTACTTTTCTACTGGAAAAAGACATTTAACACAAAAGGGGAAAATGAGAAGATGATACCTTATAGACCATATGAAGTGCAAAGTTCTGGTGCCATGTTCACAAAGAGGCGAAAGTGGACAGAGACGTTATAACGGCCTTTCCACAGGAAAAAAGAAAGAGGCCTCCTGCAGACACTGAGAGGAATCTAGGAGATAGGAGATGCCTGATTTTTAGTCTCAAACCTGATACAGCAAGAATCAGGGGCAAGTTCAGGCATCAGCCCCAGAGCAGGTGTTTAACCTCAGTCACTCCGGACTGATGGTGGGTTTTCAGTTGCTCAGCAAAGGGAAAGTTTGGCTCCTCTCTTCTTTGTTTGAGATTCAAATTTTCTTGATAGTGCCTGACTCTTTTACTTTGAAATTCAAAAAAAGTTGAAGTTTCATATGAAATTGTTTTAAATTTTATGGCTCTCAATTTCACAATCCAATAATCCTATTTGCTTTACAAGTAGATTTTTTTTTAGCTACCTCAAGTCCTCATGGCATTAAGTGGAGTATAAATCTTCAGAAATAGAATTTTTATGGTGTCTTGATTTTTTTAAAATCAGAATTATGATGCTTCAACTTGTCCTTCTGTATCTTCTAATTCTGCCCCCATTCTCCTCATTTAACAATCCAGGGCATGGAAGTCATCCAACAGCTGCTGGAGGGACTGTGCAGAGTTACGATGGAGACAGTGACTCCTCCGAAGGGGACTCGAGGGCGAAGCATCTTGATATCTTTATCTGCAGGGTCTTTTCAAGCCCAAAGCCGTGGTTTTAAATCCTGAGCTTGTTCTAGTCATCTCCAAGAACAAACATATGCAATTGTCAATGCCAAATCGATATATATTGGTTTAAAATGTTTATAATACAGATGTATGTTGTCAGCAAATCTTAGAGGGAGTTGAAGGCCACAGTCCACCTGACAGTAATATTAATTGTTGACTAAGATGGTAGCTTGCACGTGAGACTGTCTAGATTCAAATCCAGTCCAACTTCTCTCTGTCTCTGTTTCTTCTCTTTCCCAGTAGCTGTGTAACATGGGGTAAGTCATTTCACGTCTCAGCTTCCTCCTCATCTGCAAAATGGAAGAAAAGGAAAGTCATATTTTTGTGCAGATTAAATGAGACTATGCATGAAAGAGATTATAGTGGTACCTGGAATGTAATGCTTAATAGATATTAACATTTTTATTCTTAGAAAAACAAATCCACTAGATGTTTAAAGTCCTCAGAAAGACTCATCTCTCTTAGAGACTGGCCTTCTGTGCTTTTTTCCTGTCTCAGTTTGTGAACTTTGGAATACAGGATTTCCTAACACATCCTGCTACTGCTCTCTTAAGCTCCTACCTGGATTTGGTCATTGAGACCCTGATGTCTCCAGTTTTTTTACCTTGCTTCATCCTTGCATCTACCTACTCAGCATCCTACATCTTGATTTCTGTGGCTCTGCTTCTAGACCTAGGATAGACCCTGATCTTAGTTACTCCCTTGCTCAGGAATAAATTTCTTATATTCTCGATGGTGGACTTCAGTGTGATGGTGGATCCAGGATTGTACATAAAAAGAGTAGGGAAGGAACCTAGGGCCTTTGTAAAAAGAAATCAGATGTCTGCTAAGATCCTGCAAATTGGAAACTGCTGCCCCAGAATGCAGAGGAAGATTTGCTCATCAACTATACTGTGTCTGGTGTAGGGATTGTAATTTAGAAAGTTCTAGCAGGAGTGTAAGTTTGTTTTGAATAGTTTTGTTGAATAACAGTCCCCTCATATATAAGAAAGCCTTTATCTGTAACAGAGTATGCAGTCTGGAGCAATGAGGAAAAGGAGAACCTACCTAGCCACTAGAGTAACTGAATCAATTTTGGGGATCCCCTGGGGTGATAGGTGGTAGTACCTCAACATGTCCACTACGGTTGCAACACTATGGGTTGCAAAAAAAAAAAAGAAAAAGAAAGGTGAAATATCACCCTCAATGAATGAATGAAATTGTTGAGGCTGGGCATATAGAATTAGATAATTTTATAGAGAATATGTATGCTAAATATATATATGTATATATGTGTGCATATATGTGTGTGCTTGTGTATGTGTGTGTGCATGTGTAGCAACCTATAAAGACAACAGAGTTTGAAAGATAATTGCCAAAATATGACAGAGCTGATACAGAGTGGTTTGGAAGGTAAGGTGGGGTAGTACTAAAGGTAATCATTTATGTTTGGTGCCTGAAAGGCATCCAAATATCCTGGAAAGACTACATCAACTTGGAGCTTTCCAGTTGCAGCTCAGTCCTCACCTTGCTGTGTGAACTTGGAGTAGACACTTTCTCACCTGCATGATGAATGAATATCCTATAGTTGGAGAAAAACAGATAATGAATGTGAGGGTGATTTGTAAACATACAGTTGCTGTAGAGTTGGTAATTCAATAACCATTATGAGCCTATGTCTTGAGTTTCAATATATCTAGTCACTCTTTCTACTTGAAAATTCATGATCTTATTGAATAAAAATGTACCGATCCCATTAGTTTTCACAGAATGGTGCCAGTATGGCGGTGGGCTATGGGCCTGATCTCAGACCTTCTGGAGTCTGTAAAATGGACGCTTCCATCTAGGAAACTGAAACAACCCCCTAACTAGTCTCACTGATTCCACTCATGCACTCTCCACATAGTAGGCAGAACGAGTCATTTTTTCTTAAATATAATAATTGATACATAGAAATGTTGTATATTTCTTGGTTTTTTAAAAATTTCTCCCATCTATACCCAGTGTGATCTTATAATCAGATCATATTGGTCTTCAAGTGAAATACTTCAGTTGCCTCCTATTGAATTTATATAATGAATGCTCCAAAACCCATCATCCAACTTAAGGACTAGAGCATGCACCTAGTAACTACCTTAAGTACTTCTGTATCCCCTACCCCACCCTCTTTTCTCTTCCCAGAGGTAATCACTATCCTGAATGTCATCTTTATAGTTCCCTTTTACAAATACTCTTTCATCCCATCTATGGGATGAAATACATTATTATCCCAAATAATGTATTGCTTAGTTTTCTTGTTTTTGAGCTGTATAAAGATGGTATCTCACAGTATGTAGACTTGTGGGGCTGCTTTTTAAATTCATCATCTTTCTGAGATGCTTCATGCTGTGTGGGTTTGTACTTCCATTTCTACCATGTATATCCAGTGTGATCTTTAGAAAATAATCAGATCATATCGCCCTCCAACTGAAATACTTTGGTCACCTTCCATTGCATGTGGGGTAAATTCCAAACTCCTCACCTCCACTTACAAGGCTCTCCATGATTTACTCAGGTACTTACAGCCCTCAAGCAGCCTCCTTTATTCAAGGGATCTGGTTCTCTGTGGCAACTTCGGCCTGTAAATTTCAGAGTGTGCTGCCTCCCACCCTCTCCCACTGCCTCTCTCCTGTTCCTACCTGGCCTTGGTAATTCAGAGGCTGCTGCCTGCCACTCCAGGCTCTGCACTCCTTACTCCTTACACTTGCTTTCTGTTCTGACCACACTGACCTCGCTTTCTTGTTCCTCTTATATTCCCACCTCATGATTTTGCACAAAATGTACCTTCCACCTGGAATGCTGCTGTCCCTTACTTTCAGTCCTGTTACTGCCCCTCTACTAGGAGATCCTGCCTTCTTATCTACGTCCTCTCTCTTGACTAGGTCAAGTAGTCTGTTCAAATCTCTCATTCTCCCCTATTCATTCTCTTTAGTGTATTCAATAAAGTGTGTAACTTAATTATATTTTCTTATTTGAATGATTATTTAGTTACTATTTGTTTTCCTTTTGGAAATCTGATGAGGTCAAGCACTACCCAAGTCATTCACCACTGTACTCCTAGAACTTACAATAGTAGTTGGCAAAAAGCAGATACTCAGAAAACATTTGTTGACTAAATACATGCTTGAATGCATAAATTAAATAATGAATACATTTGTTAATAGGAATCTGTATAGAACCAGCATTTTTTTAATGAGATCCAGTGCTATCGGCAGCCAAGCGTCTCAACCTCTTCCTGTCCCAAAGGGCTCAGATGTTCCCATGTCCCCACTTCTGAATTTAAGAGAGTTGTATTTGTGTCTGTTGCATGAGTCCTGTCCCCACAAAAAGCCATAATTATGTCACATAGCTTAAGTCGTGCTGGAGGACACCCTTATACTAGCCCTTACTTAGCTCCTGGTGCTCGGTGGCCTCTCTCATCTTCCCATGTGTGTACCTTGATTGAGTCAGTTTCCTCTCTCCAAGGTGCTGACATTTCCTTTCTATTTGTACTTACCCTCTTTGGAAAAAGGGTGTGTGGGTATACTGAAGGTTAATTTGGCAGATTCTCTTACTGGAGGCCAAGATGACATTGATAACATTTCTGCTTTGACCTGTCAAGTCCTTGTGACTTTCCAGAAATGGATTTGGGTAATGACTTGTCATTATGAGTAATTAGCATTTGTGGAAGTCTGAGAAAACCTGCCTCTTTTTTTTTTTTTTTTTTTAGCTTTAGAAACTTTACTACCCTTTTGACACTTCCACTGAGTTTGCACATTTGGTAAGGGTCAGGTAAAATCATAGAAATGAAAGGTTATCTACAAATGCCTATAATTAACCCTTCACCATCCTGAAGGAAGTGGAAGTGTTTCTATTTCTAGATGTATCTAGGTGTGATTTCCAGACTAAGTCAGATTGCCATTACACAGTTCAAGTTAAAGTTAGCATTTGTAAGTTAATATTTGAAGCAAATCAGAGAGACACAGTTTTCATTCCTTACTCAATATGCTTGACCATGCACCAGAGGGACCATGACTGATTACTGCTCCTAGGTATTCTTGCTGACATATGAGATGTTGAAACTGGAATAAACCTTGTTCAGTCCTCTCATTTTGCAGATGAAGAAACTGAGGCCTCTCAGAAGATAATGTGGCTTTGTTTTTCAATATTTAATTTATAGCTTGGAGATTGAACTAGTTGACCTTTAAAATCTTTTCAAAATATGTGAAGTACAGAGCAATGTGTTATAAACAGTTTTAGCACTTGTAGAGATTTTCTGGATTCACAATAGTATTGTTCTTATTTAATTCTATTACAGCAAATTCTGGCATATTCACAAATGGGCTGTCTCCATTTAAACATAGTAACTACCTTATCTGTTCTATTATCAGGGATGCATTGTGCTGGAGTCTCAATCAAGTTCCTGGAAGCTGAATGTGAAAAACAGTGCTGCCAGGATTATAGAGATATTGACCATAAATGCATTCGTGGGCTCTCAAGAAGCATCAGGGATGCCATGAAGGAGGGACATTTTTACTTTGTGTCCTACCAAATTCACTTAATTGTTCATTGCAATGAGGAAAGTGTGGGCAACAGCAAATCTGATCTTAATGTCCCTTTGACTAATCCAACCGTGTTGTTTGTGAGTTACTATTGTGAAATGATCTCCTGTGCATATAATGCAGTTAGCTTCAAATAAAAATCTGTAGCTTCAGACCTCTCTTCCTTCTTTGCTTCTTTTCTTCTCCCTTTCTTCTTTTCTTTTCTTCTTGCTCCTTCTTTCTTTCCCCTTCTTCCACTCTCTCCCTCCCTGCCTTCTTGCTTTTCCTCCCTCATCTCTCTCTCCTTTTTAAATCTTTCCATTTTTATTTCTGCATATGATGCTGGGCTTCCTTCCCTGAGGTTCCCAAACTAGAAGAGCATTTATTAACCCCTGATATAATGTAGGGCTTCCCAAAGTGGAGTGATTGCAAGATGATCCATTACTATCAAGAATTAGAAATTCTAGTTATATTTATTGTGTCTACAATATGAAAAATAAGATTTTACAAATACATAATTCTATTTTTACTAGTGCCACAGGTGCTACAAGATAGTGGTATGAGAGCAAAGATGTTTGGGTTTGGATTTCCTAGGTTTGATCAGAGCAATAAGGACTTGATAGAAAGTAAAAAAATCTGTAGTTCTATTCCTAGATCTGAGCAACTTGCTCTGTGATCTTCACCAAAACACTCAATTTTATTATTGCAGGTTTTATGCTAGATGGACATGGGAATAAATCAAAAGTTTAACTCTCTTCTTGCAATATGCCTTTGTACTTTTCTCCAGCTGCCAAGTCAACTATGGCTTTATAAAGCCTTCCTTCTTAGCATATTGCAAAAGCAGATATTCATCCCAGGCACCATGTAGTGGGACAGAGCTAGGACCAGCTTTTTCCATGTGAATACAGTAGATGACAATGACGATGATGATGATGGTGATGATGACAATGATGTGTGTGTGTGACTAATGTGGAGTTGTGCACATCTTCCTATACCTGATACATGTTTACCTCATGTCTCTGGTGTGGCACTATGTGCCAGAGACATGAGCTACAAAGATGAATAGGAGAGGGTTCCACTGTCTGGTAGTAGACACAGATAGCTGCAATCGAGTGTGATAAGTTCCTCGACAGAAGTATCACGGGTGTGGCCATCACACTGGGATTCCTAGAGGAGGTGCACAATACAATCTCCCCCAGTACACGAATGCTTTTCAAAAAATGTTGTACATGGACCCTGGGAAATTTGCCCAATGTGCATATTCCTGCCCCCCACTCCAGAATATGGAATATAGAATATCTGAGGAGGGAGACTGGGAATGTGCATTTTTGGCAAGCTTCTGGATAACTAATAAATGATCTAATGAAACATCTTTTAAAATATCTGAAAAGTCTACCATTTGAGATGCATTTTTATATCTTAGAGCCTTTTTGGGGTTGAACAAATTCCAATTTAAAGTGCAAATACAGGCCCCTGGAGGGAGAGAGCTTGTGTCTTATTCTTTCTGAATGTGCCTCCCCACACTTACCACCGTGTCCAACATCCTCTAGGTATTCAGTGATCAACGACTACATAGAAAAAATGTGCAAGTAGTATTTTGGGGAGTAGGAGAAGAGGGAGTAGGACAGACAGCTGTGTTTAAACAATTGGAAGCAAATTGAGGATCCTGGGTGACAAAATAGGGCAATTTGAATGGAGAGAAGGGCCCCAAAAGGAAAAATGAGAAAGAGGTGGGGAAAAACATAGCCTGTTTCAGGATGTCCAACAGCCTTCATCAGGTGAGGCTAGGGACAATGGAGGACAGAACTTAACTTTAACTTTATATTCTATCGCTTCCACCGTTTTTATTAAGGTGTAACATGATTTAAAAATAAATGCATATTTCAAACTTAAGGATGAGTCTTATCAGGTGTGATATTCTGACTCCATAACCCAATAGCTGCATAACTTGGGTAAATCTTTAACTTCTCTCAGGTTTAGGTGGATGGTCTGTGAAGTAGGGGTACTGATACCTGCCTGCCTCAGAAAATTATAATGATCAAATAGCAGTTCCAGAAGAGCAAAATTGTTGTCTGATGTTCATGGATGTGTTCCCAGCTCCTGGGACCCTGCCAGCACACTGCAGGTCCTCAAATAATGACAGATGAATGACTTCCAGTGACTTGTCTGATGCAGAAGCAGAATGTAGGAGGGTGAATGTGCACTTCAGATGCAAGCAGAGCTGGGTTTAGATTACAAGCCCTACCTCGGATTTCTGTGTGACCTTGGGCAAGTGACTGAGCATTAGTGACCCTCATTTCTCTGTAACATGGGAATGATCATGTCTACCTTATAAGGTTGCTTGAGGACCAAAAGACAATACATGTAAAGTTCCTGGTACAGTGCCAGGCACTTAGGTGATAGTCAAGAGCAACTGTATTATTAGCCAGAAGCCTAAAATCTGAAGGTATAAGAAATGCAGAGGCGGGGCACGGTGGCTCACTCGTGTAATCCCAGCACTTTGGGAGGCCGAGGCGGGCGGATCATGAGATCAGGAGATCGAAACCATCCTGGCTAACACGGTGAAACCCCATCTCTACTAAAAATACAAAATAAAATTAGCCAGGCGTGGTGGCACGTGCCTGTAGTCTCAGCTACTCGGGAGGCTGAGGCAGGAGAATTGCTTGAACCCGGGAGGCGGAGCTTGCAGTGAGCCAAGATCATGCCACTGCATTCCAGCCTGGGCGACAGAGCAAGACTCCGTCTCAAGAAAAAAAGAGAAAGAAATGTAGACGACAGAGAACTACACTCAAGAGTCATGAACACTTTTGATAACTTGATGAAAACAAGACACATTTTCCAGAAAAAAATGTGCACATAGGTGTATATATAAAATACTGCATATCACTTTAGAGTTCATCTTGAAGCTATCCATGGACCCCTAGTCATGGACTTGTTTTGAGTCATAATTTCATTTTTTTATATAAATACAGTACATGCTCATGGTAAAAATGCAAACAAGGCAGAAAAACACAAATTTTGAAACAAGTTAAACTTCCACTGTCTAGTATTAACACTTGGTAAACATGTTTCCAGACATCTGGAATGAATGTATACATGGAGCAAAAGACAGAAATACCCTTTTAAGAATTGAATTAGGACAGGCACGGTGGCTCACACCTGTAATCCCAGCACTTTGGGAGGCTGAGGCAGGAGGATCGATTGAGTCCAGGAGTTTGAGACCAGCCTGGACAGCATAGCAAGGCTCCATCTCTACAAAAAAATATAAAAATAATTATCCAGGTGTGGTGGTGCATGCCTGTAGTCCCAACTACTTGGGAGCCTGAGGTGTGAGGATTGCCTGAGCCAGAGTGGTCAAGGCTGCAGTGAGCTGTGATTGTGCCACTGCACTCCAGTCTGGGTGACAGAATGAGACCCAGTCTCAAAAAAAAAAAAAAAAAAAAATAGGAATTGCACTATATATACTTTTAAAAAAGTAAAAATATTTAAATTTAACTGTATGAATTCAACAGATGGGAAAGAACTGATGAGAACTGAAGAAATTTCCAAATGTCTATCAAACACTTCTTATTACAAGTATTATTAAATTCCGGCTGGGCGCTGTGGCTCACACCTTAATTCCAGCACTTTGTGAGTCCAAGGCTGGAGGATCACCTGAGGTCAGGAGTTCAAGCCCAGCATAGCCAACATGGTGAAACCCTGTCTCTACTAAAAATACAAAAATTAACCGAGCATAGTGGTGCAGCCTGTAGTCCCACCTACCCGGGAGACTGAGTCAGGAGAATCGTCGAACCTGGGAGATGGAGGGAGCAAGTGAGCCGAGATCGCGCCACTGCACTTCAGCCTGGATGAAAGAGTGAGACTCCGTCTCAGAAAACAAACAAACAAACAAACAAACAAAAACCCCAAATATTATTAAATCCCAGAAGGATTTCTCTATGATCAAGAAAATATATTGGAAAAGCTTTTGAATTGTTAACTCTAAAGCTGTCGTTAACTCTATTTTCTGTTTCTGTTGTTAACTCTTATTTCAGGTTCTGAAGTGGATTTTGACTCTTACTATGGTGGATGAGTCCTTTATCCTGCTTATGTTTTTGTGTCCCTCCTCTTGCCTCCTGAATTTTGTTGGTTATATTATTTTCAGTTTGTCAAGGTGTTGCATCTTTATATTCCATAGTGGAACCAGAAGCCTCTCAATAATTTAGTGTTTATTCTATGTTGGTGAACTCTTGTCAGATACTTTGGGTATAACACTTGTTCTGTTTTCTAGAAAGTTGGTTTTTTGCAGGAAGAGGTAGGTATAGTAGGTGAGAGTATCATGATATGGACACCAATTATCTTCTTTTCAAATGGTCCAGGGAATTAAAAGTTAATGTAGAATTCTTGACTGGGCACGGTGGCTCACGCCTGTAATCCCAGCACTTTGGGAAGCCAAGGCAGGAGGGTTGCTTGAGTCCAGGAGTTTGAGACCAGCCTGGCAACACAGTGAGAATGCATCTCTACAAAAAATAAAATGATAATTAGCCAGGCATGGTGGCACACGCCTGCAGTCCCAGCTACTTGGGATGCTGAGGCAGGAGGATCACTTGAGCCCAGGAGTTTGAGGCTGCAGTGAGCCGTGATTGTGCTACTGCGCTCCAGCCTGGGTGACAGAGTGAGGCCATGTCTTTAAAAGAAAAGCAAAAGAATAAAGGAAAAAAAGTCTTGGGCCAAGACTTCCATCCTAACTGAGATGTTAAGATGGAGTCCAATCAAATTACTTGAGCGATATGGTAAAGGGCTGGAGCAATGGCCTACTGGTCAACCATGCAAGTTGGGCCCCAGGTCCTAGGATAAGCCATTGCCACCACATATCCTGGAGAGGACTGCCTTGTTGACTTCGTCCTCAACCTGCTCCACCAAGCCCCTTGGCCATCCTTCAAGGCTAGCCACAGGGGCCCCTGCAGCATGGGATCAAGTTTACGTCTAAACCTCTTCCTTCCATGATGCTGCTATTCTTTTCAGGGTGGTGGTCAGTGGGGAAGGGAGATCTTCCCTCTTTTCCACGAATGCAGTAAAATATTAAAAAATGAAGCAACAAGCCTAATCCAGCCTCTGCCACGTAGGTGCTAAATTATGTCTACTAGAAATGAAGGCAGAAGTAGCCATTTGATGTTTCAGCAACATTTCGCCAGCCAACCCTTGAGGTTTAGCTCAAGCTGTATCAGCTCTTCAACAGCATGTCCGTGGGGAGGACCTGGCATGTGAAGTGAGGTAAGAGTGCCCGTGTGGGGAGAGGAGGCAGCCAGAGAGGTGGGTTGAGGTCACTGATAATGGAGCTCTGCATTAGGCTTCAAGGCTGCTGCTTCTCGTCAAGAAGGCAAAATACATGCTGTACACTGAGGCGTTTTTGCCGTGCAGCTGCATAAGCAGACAGCTCATTTTGCATGATTTATAGGACCTTTCTGCTTTGCTCTTTTTAACCTAGCTGACTCTGTGGGAAAGAGCCCCATGCCCATGGGAATCATAACCCAGGTGTCCCTCACAATAAGGATGTCTCCGTGGACACAGGCATCTGGAGAGGTGTCTGAGAGATCATTGTATCTGGTGGTCTCAGTGCTGGCTGCGCTTGACAATTTCTTGAGATGTTTTTAACAATACCGATGCATGGGCTCTACCCCTAGGAAATTACATGTTATTAGTTTCTCTGTAGAAGAGACAAGGCATGTGTATGTTTAAAAACTCCCCCTAGGCTGGGCACAGTGTCTCATGCCTGTAATCCCAGCACTTTGGGAGGCTGAAAAGGGAGGATTGCTTGAGTCCAGGAGTTCGAGATCAGCCTGGGGAACATGGTAAGACTCTGTCTCTACTAAAAATACAAGAATTAGCCAGGCATGTTGGTGTGTGCCTATAGCTCTCGCTACTTGGGAGACTGAAGCAGGAGGATGGCTTGAGGCCAGGAGGCTGAGGCTGCAGTGAGCTGTGATTTCATCACTGCACTCCAGCCTAGGTAACCAGTTTTAAAACAAAACAAAACAAAACAAAACAAAAAACAGAAAAAAACCTCCCCCGACTGATTCTAAAATGCCGCCAGAGTTGAGAACCACTGAACTATTTCAACCCTGTCATGAAACAAATGAAAACTCCAGCTCAGAGAGAAGGGACTTGCGCAGTATCACTCAGTTGTGTTAGCTGTTCAGTTGGAACAAGAACCCAGCGATTCTGGCTCCCAGCTCAGTTCTCTGGAATACTGTCCTGTCCCACTGTAACCGGCCCTTTGGAAACAGGAATTAGCTTCTTTTCATGGAGCTCAGAAGAAGTGAACTTCAGCTTGTGCTAACAGACCACTGTTTGTCTGCTCCTGTAGGGGGCATTTTGATGAAATTAACTTCCGTTCAGAGTTCTACTGTGAGTTTATCAAGAAATGAACAAATACTCCATTTTTCCCCATAAGAGAAATGACCAAAGAATGTCATTGTTTGAGAAAGAATTTGTGATTCCCTTGCGCTTTGAAGAGTTTACTTAACAAATCCCGGAAGGTCTCATTTTGTCTGACCTTTGCATGCGGTGTAGTGTGCAGCTGTGGAACAGAGTGAAAAGCAAAGTAGTCCCTATGTCTTGACAAATGTGGTGTGTTTTTAAAATCAGATGTTGAAAGCAGGTACTTTGTCATGGTTCCTCTTTTTGCTTTGCATGTCAGGAAGCTCAAAATAAAATTGTTACTTAATTGTAGTCCAGGTTTCTGCGATAATATTTTCAGTTTTGCTTTTTTTTGATGCCTATTTCTTTTCATTTGAATCTTGTTTTTATGGGCTTAGTGTAGGCTTGGTTTTTGGTATAAGCCACCTCAAGTCTCTTGGAAATCAGTCGGAGGTATAAATAGTAAATCGTTCATAATGAGTTTGACTCAGCCATGGTCTAGATCCCAGAGATAGCAAGCCCCAGCCCACAGCATCACAGCACAGGCATGAGTGTCAGCACCTTCCCTCTGAGCTCTGTCCTTGCTTGCTGTAATGTGGCTATTTGAATTATTTGCTCTCTGTTTGCTTCTTGGATAATACAGGAAACTGGAAGAAACTATTCTCTCCACTGAAGAGTTAAAATTCTAGCCCCTGCAGTCAAGCTTTTCAAAGGGGATTTCCCTTAACTCATCTGCACAAATGCCTTCCATGCCAGTGGAGGACAAAAATGAGGGTGTGGGGCGGCCCGGGAGAGGAAAAGAGCTGCAGATAGAAGACAGGTGTTGGGGAGAGCTCTGTTCTTACAGCTCCAGACGCCGGGGCTGAGCCCTGTCAGGTCATAGTTACCCATTTATAAGGAGGACACCGCCTCCTAGAATAATGACAGTATTTCTCATTTGGAAAGTTTTTGTGCTGATTAAGCCAAATAAGCTTCCTCTACCCTTCCTCACTGAACTTCTTCCTTGTGAATTTAGAAGCAAGGGCACAGACCATCTTATATTTATAGTAAAGTTTTGTGAGCAAACCCAGTCTAGGAAAGGCTCCTGACCAGAATTTTTCTTGTTTTCTTCTTATTATTATTTTTTTCAGTGTCATCATGGCCGGTAATAAAAGTCAAGAAGTGATGGGGCAAGAGCAAACTCCACACTTCAAATCCCCATTCAAAGCAGTTGCTGGCTGGTCTTTACCCTCTTGGTTCCATTAATCTGGAATGACCATTAATAGCAGCTGACAGGAGCATCTGTCTTCTGGGAGGTGGAGCTGTCAGTCTAGGTACAAGCAGGAGAGAAAGTAAAGCTTGGGGTAGATGTTCTTTTCTCTGTTGACTTGATTCTCTAGTGAGGCACTCTCTCCATATTTGTCTCAGAACCTTTAAAGTGACCAATATCCTCTTTAATGAGGTGGGATCTTTGCCAAGAACAGCGAATGTGATACTTCTGCCTTCTCTTGCAATACTGGGCACATGAAACTGCTTACTGTCACATCAATTTCTCTCCCAATCTGGGTGACAGCAGCTTCTTTGGTGAGGAAACACGAGCACCCCTCCCTCCTCCTGCCTTTTTTACAAAGTCCTGAAAAGCAATTAAGAGTTCGTTCCTATGGATGGATGTTAGTGGATGTATGACAAGGATTGTGCTCTGTTAACTAAAGGTATATCATATTCCTGGGACCTCATTAAAAGTGCTTTTCATGTTAACTTAGATGTTTTTTTCTTGGAGTAATGAGAATGAGAGTTTTGAAGGGAGATAGATCTAGAGTGAAATCCCATCCTCCCCCAGTACATAAACTGTTTACTAAGGGTGCAGCCTAGAACAAATGACATGGACTCTGAGCCCACTTGCTCTTCTATACAATGGGGATAATCACAGCATCTGGCTCTCAGGGATGCTGCATGGAGATGGATTAAATAAGGCAGGCATGTAAAAGGCTCGGCAAAGTGGCTGGCACATAGTAAGTGCTCAATAAAGGGTAGTGGTTATTACCTAGCATGGATGGAAACGATGCCCAAGTCACTAATCTGGGAAAGCACCTAAGAATAGAAGCAGTCAATTTTGGCAAACCAATTCCCAGGGGACTTTACAAGCTCAGTTATCAACCCTCCACATTCTGCAGAACAGCAGCTCTGAAAACTGATATCTGATTTGCTATGTCCACACAGCTCAGCTGAAGACACAACATGCAGCCTTAAATAGACCTAAAGAAAACTGAGGAGTGTATTAAAATTGGCCACAGAAACAAGCAGAAATCAAGCTCTATAATTAATGCTCAGCCTTCTATAGACTGGAAAATTTAACAAGATCATCTAAAGGTCAGGAGGGGACTCAGCTAAACCCAGAGAGAGAAAAGAGAGAGAGAGAGAGAAAAAAAAAAACAACATCTTACTGCATGTCTACTTCCACATTCTTTAACACGAGACCTCGTGTTGGGGAATTAGAGGATTCCAATTAAGCCCTTTCATTTTGATTTCTCATTAGATTCTTAGAATATCTGCAGAAAATTAAATCGAACAAGAGATCTCCAGCCGGGAGATTTATCCGATTTAATGTTTTGAAAGAGACTTATTATCTTGTCAGGAATAATTTGAAAATCCAAATAAGAGCAATTGAATCAGCAGAATTTAGGCCTCGAGATAACAATCACTTTGCAAGACCAACCATAGCATTTAAACAACTCAGCCCTTCCTAACAGTGCTCCTGTCTTTCTCTGTCTTGCCTACCACCACCCACAATCTTTTGAAGACCACAACCAGAGACCACAGCAACCATGTTGAAACGAAGCCTATATCTGGGATCTTCATCCTGTCTTTGCGTTCACTCAATGCCACTTCTAATTTGTGTGCAGACAGGCTGTAGCCTGGTGGCCTTGTGAAATACTTCTTCTCCCAGCCCGCTGGGTGTCTTCGGCGGGCTTTGTTCTCCATGAAAAATAGCAGCTGACTCCCTCCTCATGATCCCCTGGGATAGGGGCCTCACTGCTAGAAATAATCATACGGATTTCAAAATAGAGTTGGGATTTTTCTTTTTAATAGCCTTCCAGCTACAGGGAGCCACAATCTTGGGAGATCTGAAGGGGCATGACATTTCATTAACAACCAGATCATTCAGGTCAGGGTAGGAGCTGTGCTCCATCATGGCCTCCCTCAGAATCCTGGTTGAGGCTATGTAGATGTTGGGATTTAGCCCCATGACTTGTGCCTTGCTCCTGAAGGGCTGGGTCTCTCTGAGCATCTCCAGTTGCTCTGCGTCTGCCAGACCCTCACAGGCCTTCAGCTGTCTCTGCTGAGCATGAGATAGGGGGCAGGCAATGCACGTTAAACTTGCCAAATCATAGTTTCACCAACTCTAGCATTTAAACAGCAAGTCTCTATAGAGTAAATATTTGGTCAGTTCAAAGCCATTGATTCTTTCCTCCTCCTTCTGCCTTACTTCTGGATATGGGGAAAGTTTTGAGTCCTCCTGGCATGGGGCTCATGACACCTGGTCCATATGCTGTCCTCCTCCTCCCATCTTTGCTGTTGGCTGGCTCAGCTGGTCCAATGGCTGAACTGCCATTTGCTTGGGTACCACTGTCACGGCCTCTGGTCGTCAAGGTCCCACCTTTTATTTTGAGACGGAGTTTTGCTCTTGTTGCCCAGGCTAGAGTGCAGTGGTGAGATCTTGACTCACTGCAACCTCTGCCTCCCGGGTTCAAGTGATTCTCTTGCCTCAGTCTCCTGAATAGCTGGGGTTACAGGCGCTCGCCACCATGCCCAGATAATGTTTGTATTTTTAGTAGAGATGGGGTTTCACCATGTTGGCCAAGCTGGTCTCGAATTCCTGACCTCAGGTGATTCGCCCATGTCGGCCTCCCAAAGTGTTGGGATTATAGGCATGAGCCACCATGCCCAGCCAAGGTCCTACCCCTGATGGCCCCTCCTCCTGACCCAGGCCTCCGCTGCACCAGTTGTCCTCTCTGTACCTGTCATCTTCACAGGAGCATGTAGGAACTTCTGGGCCCCTAGGAGTCCACATACAGGCCTGACGGAGTCGGAAATGGCGCCATGAGGTCTCCTATCTGACTTTGCTCTGAGATGCCACATCATCACCCTGGGCCACCTTGCATATGGCCAGGTAAATGTAGTTTTTACCCAGGCTATGCCCACTGAAGCATGCTACTGCCCAACTCCCTGATTCACAATGATCTTGACTCTCCTTTACCTGCTGGGATATTTCTGCCAATCTCAGGAAAGTGTCTACCAGATGAGGGAGAATGTGGCAATGCGTGCCTGACATTGTCACCTGACTTTTTCCCATGCTTCACTATGGTGGAAAGGCTGTTTCATCTCATACTTTTTCTCTGGAAGCCTCTTAGTCTATTTCCCAGGGCACTGAGAATTATAACTCAGCACTGAAGAGCAGAAGGGGGCATATTATGCCTACATCCTAGAAGAAACTGTGATCTGAGTCTGTCAGGCATGGTTCTTGATGTGGGAGTCTGCAATGGCTGGGAACAAAAGATTATTAAAACCAAAAGTTACACGGGTTTAATATGCCTCCTTGGATGTGATCTGAGAGACCAAAACAGACACCCCTTTGTCAACTAAGATGGGCCCTAAGGTTAAGGAAGCAAAGGTGCCTACGGGTTGAGAATTCAGGGCCCACCTGCCATGGTACATTTTTAAATTCCTACTGTAAGAAATACTACAGCCTTACAAAACTTACAAATGGGAGCTATCAGGCCATTACAACTCTGAACAGAGGACCAGCCTTCCAAACATTCTCTTTTGAGAAGCTACTGCAGATTTTAGGCCAGTTTTGGCAGCTTATAGAGACTGCACACAAACTGTCTTTGCATCCTATAGTTCACCTTTTGACGTAAAGAGCCAAATTCCAGCTCCTTTTAATGCTAAAACCCTGCTCCAAAGTGAACATGAGTTGTATGTTACATACATGTTTACCCAATCCACATGCGCTCAGCTCCCCTCATAAATATGCATAGCTTTTCCTTTAAACCTGCTGAATATATATGATACCAGCCCTGTGAGGCATAAAACCTAACCCAACATTGCCCTCTTCAAAGAGAGAGCACCTTTGGTCCACACTGGAGACTTTGTCTTCTGTGCTTGCAAATCAATATTGCCAATAAAGCACTCCTTTCTGTTCAGCCATCTTGGTCTTTTGGACGACAAAGGGATGTGGATCCCAAGGAGGAGCCTTTGTTGTGGATCAGGGACTGAGTGTGAGGATGTGCCCTGGAGAAGGAAAGAGTGAACCATACTCCTTATCCAAAGAGAGAAAGGTGGACACACAGACATGGGCAGCCTCTGTGGGAGGGAGGCTGGGTCTGTCTTGGTTGCAGAGTGGAAGGGCTACTCTGGAGGAGGAAGAGGAGATGGGTTGGCTGGCATCAAGAGAGGACTTTGGGGACAGAGCAGTGAGGTTTAAAGATGTATTTACCACAATTTGGCCACACGGTATGAAACACAAACTTCCAACCTCCTGGAAATATAGCACTGCATATTTGGATCTAATGACATACCATTGTGGATCTGGGACTAATTCTTGAGTGTGTGGAACATCTGAGCCCTGCTTCAGGCTGGGCATGGGGTGAGAACCAAGTTACGCACAGGGAGCTGGTCACACTGAAGTCCCACTCAGGAGGGACTCAGGAGGTTGAGGTCTTGTGGGCCTTCCTTCCTTCCCTTAATCACTCCTCTTTTCTTTCTTCAAAGGGAGTTTGCCCACACTTTTTGTTAAGATGTTTTTATTTTATTATCCTTCTTTTAGATAATGAGTTATTTAAATTTCTCTCCCCTTATCAGTGAGTTACTTGGCAAATATTTATTGGATGCCCATTTTGTGGCAGGCAGAATTCTGGGTCCCCAGGAGAGAGATGGACCCAGCAGGCACAGTGGCTACCACCATGCAGCTTTATGGGGAGGGCACACATTAAAGAATTACTAGATGATTTAGGGGATAATTCCATGTGTGTGAAGTGCTGCGGGAGAGTAGATGTGGGGGTAATTACCCCTAGATGGGGTAATTGGGAGACTCTACAACTTCCAAGGGGTCAGGAGAAAGGCTTCCTGGAGGAGGGGGAATTTGATTGAGTTGTCCTGAAGGATGAGCAGACATGAGCTAGGGAAAAAAAAGGAGGAAGAATGTTCCAGAGAAGAAGAAGAAGAAGCCAAGTGCAAAAGCTTGGAGGTAAGACAGAGCATATCTATGACTAAGGGTGGCCGGCATTGGCAGAGAATAGGGAGTGAGGGAGGCATTGATGAGAAGCGAGGCTGGAGATATTCCCAGGGTCTGTCTTGATGGAGACAGTGGGAGAGCAGTGTGCTAAATACGCATGGGCTATGAGTCAGGCAGTCTGATGGCCTTGCCTCCTGGGTGGGTGGCCTTGGGAATGTTACTTAACCTTCCTAAATCGTAACTGACTCATCTCTAAAAACTAGGATAATTTATCTGCCTCATAGGTTATTCTGAGGATTGAATGAGTTAATCCACAAAAATCACTTAGCACAGTGCCTGGCACATCATAAGCACATGATAAACACTACTTGCAGGCCATGATGAGGAGTTTGGATTATATTTGAAATGTAATGAGAAGGCTGGGCAGTGGCTCACTCTTGTAATCCCAGTGCTTTGGGAGGCCAAGGCAGGAGGATTGCTTGAGGTCAGGAGTTTGAGGCTACAGTTTGTTATAATCATGCCACTGCACACCAGCCTGGGCAACAGATCAAGATACTGTCTCAAACAAACAAACAAACAAAGGAAAAAAGAAAAAAAAACAAGCAATGGGAAACCACCAATGACTTTTCAGGAGGATTTCATAATCTGTCTTGTGCTTTTAAAAGCCTTGTTCTGCTAGGGTAGCAGTTCCCCTGCTGGGCCTTTTCTGTGATGCTGTTCTGGATGTTATTCCAGGAAGCTTAGCCCAGAGCCTTCCAGTCCTTCAAGGATTGTGCAAACAATCTCCTTATTTCCCATATTAAATCCGTTTACACTTAAAAGGTAAAGTGATATCGATTTCCTACAACTAACCCCCAATAGATACAAACATTTTTAAAATACTGAGACAAGAAATAATGATGGCTTAAACTAGCATACTGTCATTGGGGAATGAATGGAAGGAGATATATTTGAGAGCTATTTAAGACATTGAATTATTAGGACTTGGTGATTGATTGAATACAAGGTTGGAGAGAAATAACAACTGACTCATAAATTATTGACTTGAGAAATTATGTGGGTGGTGATGAAATTTCTTAAGGCTATCAAGATTGAAGCTGCAGTTTTGGTAGAAAAAATATGCATTTAATTCTAGACATATTCTGTTTAAGGAATATTTGAAGTATCCCCATGGAGATGTGACAAAGACTGTTGAATATATGAGTCTGGAGTTCAGAAGAAAGACTTGGGCTAGATATTTAGGGATCCATTTCACCGACGTGGTGATTAAAGCCTTGGAAATGCATAAGGTTGCTTAGGGCAGGCGCAGAGTGAAAAAAAAAAATCAGCTTCCAGACAGAACTATGAGAGACACAACATTGAATGGGTGGTTAAAGGTAGAGGAACTGAAAGGGGAGCCAAAAAGGGGCAGCGAGGCAGGCACAAGGGGTGCAAAGACAGAGAAGCCAAAAAGAGCAAACACAGCAAAGAGTGGAGGAAAAAAATCAAGTGGGGCGTGCACTGAAAGATGTCCAGTGGATTTAGCAACACGGAGGTCAGAGGTGAAGTGGCAGAAGAGGAGACCAGATTGGAGTGGGTTAAGGAAAGAGCAGAGGGTGAGGAAGTGGAGGAGTTGCATGTAAACAGTGCCACGTCGGGCAACATTCACCAGTGTAGGTGCCAGAAATGCTTAAAATAACAGTAAGAATGGCAGGCACGTCCTCAAAGGGCTCCCTTCTCACCACATCTTGAGGTCTTCCAAAATCTCTAATCCTTCCACAACGTGGACTCTTTATGTTCTGCATATGACAGGGAAAGGTAAGCATAAAAGAAATTATTTTAAAGCTTCAACAACCTTATGCTGAAGTTTGGTTATGGAAGAGAAGAGAGAGAGGGCAGTAGCTGGAAAGGGGAGAGGGTTAAGGGAAGATTTGTTTTTTTAAGATGGAAGAAGCTTGAGCATATTTTAATCCTGATGGGATGGAGCCAAGGGGGGAAACACATAAGGATTATTGATTGTGCAAGGTTCCTGGGAAGACAGAACAGCATGGGGCCCAGAGCACAGGAGGACGCACTGGCCTTGAATAAGATCACTCAGCTCCAACACAGGAGGAAAGGAGGAGCAAAAAAGGTGGTTATCTGAGGTTAAATTCCCTAAGCAGAGCCTGATATGGGGATTTTTGTGCAAGTGATTTGTTGAGAAGTGTTCTCAAGAAAAATGTGTAAGAAAGGGTGGGGAAGGAGGATGTCGTAGAGCAAAAGCTAGGCCAAGGTGTAGCTTCAGAAACCAAAGTTCAGCCTGATCCCTCAGGGGTTCTGGAGTGTGAATTGTTTCCACAGAGTTTGTCCTTCCAGCTAGCAGGCTTGATTCCTGTTTTTCTGCATCAGTCTGTAATTGGCCATTGACTGCCCTTCTGGAAGTGGAGTGGGGTGCACAGCCTCCCTGCAATCTCTGGGTAAGGCAGCTTTTATAACCTAAGGACAATCCTCCAGAGAAGGGTGACAACTCCTGCAGCAGCTGGGGAAAGAGTGACCCTACCTGAAAAGAAGACCTGGGTGGGGCCCAAGCAGCAGATGCTATAGTGCTAGTTCAGGAACATTTGCACATTTGGGCTTGAGGATAAACAATAAATGAGAAGGTAAGGGAACCTAAGTACTAAGGAGATGAGAAAAATTGGAAAATAATAAAAATGTGGATTGACCGGGAAATGGTAGGCTTCCTGGACAGTCAAGGCTGGTGATCATGAATTTCTAGTGATACCAATGAGTCCACTTGTGTAATTTTCTCCAGTGGTGCTTAGCAATCCACATACAGCCATGGAGGGGGCAGGTAATCAGAGTCATTCAGGATTGAAGTCAGGGTAGGTGGTTGAAAGGACAGAAGAGAAGGGACGTGTAGGCACGAGTTGTGGTCCTTTGGGTCTAGCTAAAATAGGGAGAAAAATGAGAAGGGGGTAGAATGTTGGAGACGGAGGGAAAAAAAGGGGTCAATGGCCAGAGGTCTCCATGAGGTTGGAGAGTAGTGTGCTGGGGGGTTGTTGAGTAAAACCAGCTCAGAAGATAGAATTTCATAGGCAGATAGAGAGTGCTTTGCGCCATTGATCTGATAGGGTTGGCCCTGGGAAAGGACGGCTGACCTGAGCCAAATACCTGAGTCATTGATGAATGAGGCTGCAAATGACTGAGAAATAGTGAAAGAGATGTGTAGGGCATTGCAGGCATAGGGCACATGCCTCCAAAGTTGCAAGACTGTAGGAGACTACTTTTCAAGGTGTTGGGGGATCCCCTAAATCTTATAGCAGAATTTGGTCAGCAGGGCAACTTTCCCATCCAGCTCAATCATTTCTCCTCACAGCCTTCCTTATTCCAGACTGAATAGGTCTCTTACATACCAGGCTTCTTCAATAAGCTTTAATAATTTGTATTTCCATTTCTAGTGTTCTCTAGAACTGCTCAAACTCCATCATGTTTTCTGTTTTTCCCTTGACGTATGGTGAACTCAGCTGTGTGTTGTATACAAAAGAAAGTCACAGGGCTGTGGTTCCAAGTGGGCATTTCAGCCTTGTGTTTTCAGGGTCAGAGAAGCTGGAACCTTGTGTTCTCAAGGCTTGTGTTGATCCTTGGATTCTCAGACTGAAACCTTGTTCTCAACATCAGTGCCAAAGCAGCATTGCTTTAGGAAACTGTCAGAGAGAGAGCAAACCCAGTTTTCTTTGGGGAATAATTTGATGTAAAACACTATGCCTTCTGGTCCTTTGGAGAGTAGGTAACACTACCTCCTTTCTCTTCACCTTGGGAGGGAGGCAGCATGACTCAGTGGCTCAGTGATTGGACTTTCAGAGCTGATGTGCCTCATTTCATCCCCAGCTCTGACATTCTAGCTCTCCAAGTGTGTCTTCTCCCTCTGTAAAATAATAATACTTTTCTAACTAGTTTTTGGTAAGAAATAGATGCACTATGATTCAGCATAATTTCTGGGACACAGAAACTCCTTAATAAAAGTTAGCCATTACAAGAGAAAGAAGCAAAAGGAATATGCATAGGAAAGAAGGAACTTATCTATATTTGCTGATGACATGATCTTATACATAGAAAACCCTAAAGACTCCACCAAAAAAACTATTCAAACTGATAAATCTAGCAGAGTTGCAGGATACAACATATACAAATCAGTAGTGTTTCTATTATATATAATAATGAACTATCAGAAAAGAAAATTAAGAACACAATTCCCTTTATAATAACAATAAAAATATTTAAATACTTAGGTGTAAATATAACCAAAGAGGTAAAATATCTGGATACTGAAACTATAAAACACTGCTTAAAAAATGGAAGAAGACACAAATAAATAAAAGATACCTGTGTTCATGGATTAGAAGAATTCATATTGTGAAAATGTCCAAACTACCCAAAGCGATCTACAGATTCAATGCAATCCCTATCAAAATACTAATGTCGTTTTCACAGAGATGAAAAAAA
>NW_016803195.1:462635-488463 GCF_001698545.2 Rhinopithecus bieti
CTTTATAATAACAATAAAAATATTTAAATACTTAGGTGTAAATATAACCAAAGAGGTAAAATATCTGGATACTGAAACTATAAAACACTGCTTAAAAAATGGAAGAAGACACAAATAAATAAAAAGATACCTGTGTTCATGGATTAGAAGAATTCATATTGTGAAAATGTCCAAACTACCCAAAGCGATCTACAGATTCAATGCAATCCCTATCAAAATACTAATGTCGTTTTTCACAGAGATGAAAAAAACGCATCTGAAAAAAACTCAGATTAAAAAAACTCATCATTTTTCATAGAGATGAAAAAAAGCCACACATCTGACAAGGGATTAATATGCAAAATATGTAAGGAACTCAAATAACTCAATAGCAAGAAAACAAACAGATTAAAAAATGGGCAAAGTACTTGAACAGATCTTTTCAAAAGAAGACATATAAATGACCAATAGGTACCTGAAAAAAAATGCTCACAACACTAATCATCAGAAATATGCAAAGTATAACCACAATGAGATATAATCTGACACCTATTAGAATGACTTTTATAAAAAAGATGAAAGATAAGTGTTGGAAAAGATGTAGAGAAAAGGGAATTCTTGTATGTTGTTTGTAGAAATGTAAAGCATTATAGAAAATGGTATGGATGTTCCTCAAAGCCTGAAGGTAAAACTACCATATAATTCACTAATCCTACTACTAAGTATATATCCACAGGAAAGAAGTCAGTATGTCAATGAGTTACCTGCACTTCTATGTTTATTGCAGCATTATACACAAGAGCCAAGATATAGAAACAATATAGGTGCCCATCAATGGATAACTAGATAAAGAAAATGTGGTATATACACATGGAATACTATTCAGCCTTTAAAAATATGAAAATCTTGTCATTTGCAACAACATGGGTGAATCTGGAGGACATTATGCTAAGTGGAATAAGCAAGGCACTGAAAGACAAATACTGCATGATCTCAGTTGTATGAGGAATCTGATAAAGTTGAACTCATAGAAGTGGAGAGTAGAATGATGGTTACCAGAGGCTGAGGGGAGGGAGGGAGTGGGGATTTGCTTATCAAAGAGTACAATGTTTCAGATAGACAGGAGGAATAGCTTTTGAAATTTATTGTACACCAGGGTAACTATAGTCAAGAATAATGTATTATGTATTTCAAAATAACTAAGACAGTACATCTCAAATGTCTCACCATAAAAAAGATAGGTAAGTAAAGTGATGGGTATGTTAATTTACTTGACGTAATCATACCACATTATGTGCATGTATCAAAACATCACATTGTATCCTGTAAATGTATACAACTATGATTTGTCAACTAAAAAGTTAGCCTTTAGTGTTTTTACAACAGTCCACCTCCCTTTATAAGTAGTAAGGTATTATTGGAATACTGGGCTTTGGAGTCCAATATAGGTTCAAACTCTGGCTTCTCCACTTGTTGGCTGTATGATCTTAGACAAATTACATACATTTTGGAACATAGGTTTCTTTATTAAATGAGGGCAAAGGGAGTTTGATAAGGATCAAATGAGATATGAGAAAGTGGGTGGTCAGCTACTTTTGACGCTGTGTTTGTTATTTGTTTAGAAATGTAACAACGTTAACATTGCTGAAAAGAACCAGTTAACTGTGCATTTGGTACAAAATCTAAGGCTTTTCGACCAAAGCAGCTCAAGCTTTTTCAACATTAAGAGTAGATAGAGGAAAAAGAGCTTGTTACTCATATGTTCAGAGTTCAGGAGGAAATGAATTTATACAATGTGAAGCCTTTTATTATTGTTGAGTATAAAAGCTACAAGAACTTTCAGTCTATCCAGCTTGTCCATCCTCGACACCTGGGGATCTGTAGCTCTGGAAGATGATGGGGCTGCCTTAGTGCTGGAGTTGTACATGCACTGTGATAGTTCACAGTTTAAAGGTGTATCGCGACCACATAAGCCTTGCCAGTAAGTGACCCAGCTCTGCAAGAAAAAGAGGCAATTTACATCTGCTAAGGAGGAAATGACATGGATATCACTAAGTCAGAGAAATCTCACCTAAGGCACTGGACATTGAACAAGTTGTTGGCCGGATTTGTAATCACCTGGTGGGTTCATCTTGTCTGCTGCCTAAAAGAGCCGATACACTGAGAACAGCAGGTTTTTGCAATAGACAAAGAATTTAATAAACACAGAGCCAACTAAGTGGAAGGACAGGAGTTTATTGTGACTCAAATTAGCCTCCTTGAAGATTCAGGGGCTAAGGTCTTTTAAGATAGTTTGGTGGACAGGGAGTTAGGGAATGGAGAGCGATTGAGTTGGGCATGAAGTCACAGGGAGTCAAAGCTTATCTTCTTGTGCTCAGTCAGTTCCTGGGTGAGGAGACCACAGGACCAGATAAGTCAGTTTACCAGCCTGGGTGGCACCAATTGGTCCATCCATATGCAGTGTGTGAAAAACACCTCAAACACCAATCTCAGGTTTTACAATAGTGATGTTTTCTACAGGAGCAACTGGGAAGGTTAGTAATCTTGTGATCTCTGGCTGACTCCTGAGTCATAATTTCTAATCTTGTGGCTAATTTGTTGGGTTTAGAAAGGCGGTCTGAATCCCAAGCAAGGAGAGGGTTTGTTTTGGGAAGAGGTTGTTATCTTTGTTTCAAAGTTAAACTATAAACTAAATTCTTCCCATAGTTAGCTCAACCTACACTCAAGAATGAACAAAAGCAGTTTAGAGGTTAGAAACAAGATGGGGTTAGCTAGGTCAGATTTCTTTCACTGTCATGATTTTCCTATGTCAGATTTTTGTCTCAATTTTTGCAAAGGTAGTTCTAAATTTCAGTGCGTGTTTGTCTATTAGTTCTTTGGGACTGTTCCCCCTACCTGATAGGTGTGCTACAGGCATGCTAGGCTTTCAGCATGGAGACTCATGGAGATTTCTGATCCAAGGGGAGAATCTAATTGAATTTCATCCCAGAATGTAAGAGTGGAAGATACCTTCACAGTCAGTTCAATTCCTCACCTTGAATATTTTGTTGGCCTGAGTTGTAGCTCAATAGAAGAATCACCACAAAAACAAATCATATTTATAGATTCCCTGGCAGGAAATATCCTCTTTGAAGGCTCTAATTGTTTTATTTTTCTTCACCCAGAATAGGCCGTGTCACTCAAATCAGTCCACACACACTGCATGTCCAAATCATCTCCACGCCTCATTGTACTCTACCGCCACAATGTTTATTCATCAGCACCTGCTTCTCTGAGTGTCAGCGACACTTGTTTTGCTCAAAGTAGTTCCCTGTCAGTCTTTCATCAAATAATCTCCAACCCCCCATTAATAATTCGTTGGGAAAAGGCTGGAGATGGTATTCTCTGTGGCGTGACAAATGTGCAAGTGATTTCATTTGAATTACAGCAATGGAGCGTCTACCTTTGCAATCAATGATTTTTCTTCCTTCCTTAGATGATAATAATTTTGTATTGTAAGTAATGTTCAACAAACTCAATAACAGTCCCTGGTGATTTTCTATAACAGCAGCCATATGGAACTGTAGTTTCAAAGTCCCTCTGATCTCATTCAGTTTAATGTTGTTGGATTAAATGTCAAAGTTGTCTTTGTACCATCTGCAAGATTTCTTCTATTCCAAATACTCTTACTTTGCACTCAGTGATCTAGTGAATCATTCTGAACATTTATCACTAGTATTAACTTTCTAACTTAAAGGAGACTGTTCAACATAATTTATTTTGTTACCTCCAGTTTTGACAGTATGGTAATAAAATCGATTCCCAAGTGTCAAGAGCTATAAAGGTGGGTCAACAAGGGAGAAAGTTTAACTTAAAAAAGCATCACACGTATTTCTTAGGGTCCTGACTAATAAAAACATCTCATAGTGTCCTAAAACACATTGGTTCATGTTTTCTTTTTTTCTTCGTCAACACAACAGTTGGAAGTAATATGCCTAAAGAGGTTTAGGATAAAGAGCATTGTTGAAGACAGCAAAAATTAAAAACAGTTCCAATATCTATCTATAGAAGAAAGGTGAAACATATACAGTGATATAATAAGAAATATATGTAGTCTTTGTTGCCAGTTCCTGGCACAGAGCTCCTAAAACCCTTAGAACTTCCTAAGTGATATCAGTGTCTTTTGTTATTCATAAGGAACATCTTTTTCTTTTGAGATGGAGTCTCACTCTTTGGCCCGTGCTGTAGTGCAGTGGCACAATCTCAGCTCACTGAAACCTCCTCCTCCAAGTTGCAAGGTATTCTCCTGCCTCAGCCTCCAAAGTAACTGGGATTACAGGCACATGCCACCACGTCCAGCTAATATTTTATATTTTTAGTAGAGGCGGAGTTTCACCATATTGGCCAGGCTGGTCTCAAACTCCTGACCTCAGGAGATCCACCCACCTTGACCTCCCAAAATGCTAGGATTACAAGCATGAGCCACTGTGCCTGGCCGGAACCTCTTTTGATTACCATAGAATTTACGCTAATGAGATGACTTAGGATGGGGCCCATATATAGCCTCAGGATGGGCACCCCCACCTCCAGGAAGGGGACAGAAGTGCAGGAGAGTAAACTCTAAAAAGGTTATTGAACAATTAAATTGGATGAGCTTCCATGTTAGTGAACACACGGAGGTGCTAGAAGGTGTCCACGTCCTCCTCCCCCGACACCTTGCCCATGCATTTCTTCCATTTGGCTGTTCCTGAGTCGTATCTGTTATAATAAACTGGAAAACATAAGCAAAGTGAGTTCTGGGGGCCATTGTAGCAAATGATCAAACCTGAGGAGTGGTTGTGGGCCCTCCTGATTTATAACTGGTTGGTCATAAGTACAGGAGGCCCAGACTTGCGACTGGTATCTGAATGGAGGCAGTTTTGTGGGACTGAGCCCTTAAACTTTGGGGTCTACACTAACTCCAGGTGGTTAGTGTCAGAATTGAATTAAATTGTAGGACACCCACTTGGTGTCTGCAGAGAGTTAAAGAGTTGCTTGGTGTGGAGAAAATCCACCCCTTTGGTGTTAAAAGTGTTGTGGGTGCCTATTTTGGTATCAGAAGTGTTGTGACTAGAAGAATAGTTTTCTTTCAGGAACAGAAGAATTTTTGTTAGCAAAAAATATAATATGTAGAGAAGAAAATAATAGATATGAATCTTTATGCAACAAACAACTAATCAAGAAGATATGTATAGCAGAAGTGTTTAGGAATATCTGAAGAATTTGACAGAACCATATTAGTATTGGAAGACTTTGATACATCTCCTTTGAAATTTGACAGATCAATTAAACAAAACATTAAAAAGATATAAATGAAAAGAGTAACACAATTAACAACCTTGAAATATATCTGATACCCTATAAACAGGGACTACTCATTCTTGCTTTTCTTTTCTGCTTATACCCACAAACTTTTTATAAAAATTGGCCCTTTACTCAATTACAAAGAAAAATTAAACAAAAGCCTTAATTAGTTATTCAAATCATAAACTTTTAGGCCACATTTTCAGACCACAATGCAGTAAAACATAAATTAATGAAATTACAACCTTCCCCTGCTGCCCCCCCCCCCAAAAAATTCCCACTTGGAATTTTTTTTTAAATACTGTATTTAAAATAACTTTTTTTGTTCAAAGAGAAAATCATAACAAATCAAAACTTGTTTGGTATTAATGACTTATCAGCTCTTAGTTTCAACAGCTTCAGAATGATCTTTTGGAGGCAGAATCAGAATCATTGCCAGCCTGTGTAAAACACCTTGGTGGATTTCCACAGCAATCGGTATAAAGAGCCACGGTGGTCAAGGACCTCTATGGCCTGTTCCCGCCTAGCTCTCCAACCTCCTCACTTATCTCTCTCCCCTCACTCAGTCCCCTTCAGCCACACCGCCTTTTTTTAATCCGGCAGAATGCCAAGGTAGTTCCTGTCTTACCCTTTCCTCTGCCTATACATCATGGCTTCGGATCAGTGCTGTATAACAGAACTTCCTGTGAGGATGGAAATGTTCCATGCGCAGGACATCCCATGCAGTAGCTCCTCACCACACGAGACTGCAGAGCTCCTGAAATGTGACTCTGACAACTGAGGAACTAAGTTTTAAATTTAATTTTAATTTGAATGTATAAATTTTAATCAATTCAATTTGGTTATCTAGTTGCTACCTCTTTGGATAGTGCAGCTATAAACCTTTGCCTGGCTGTTTCCTTTCATTTATAATTCAACATAAATGTTGTCCACTTTAAAAAGCTTTGTTGAATCACCTGCCTAAAGCAGTTTCCCAAGTCACTCTCAATCCCATTACCTATTTTGTTTTTTTCATTGCACTTATTGGACCTGTTTATTTTCTTCCTCTCATTTCCTCTGGAATGGAAGCTCTTTCAGAGTAAGAAACTTGTCTTTCTCATAATTGTATTTTCAAGGTAAGTAATAGATGCTCAATAATTAAGCATTGGCTGAATAATTGACCCGTGGGATAAAGTTAATTCATAGAAAAATTCAAACTTTAAATGTTTTATAATTAGAAAACTTTAAGAATAAACTACTCAGTATTCAACTTAAGAAACCAGAGGAAGAAGAACAAAGTAAGTCCCTCCCTCCACCAAAAAAAAAAAAATGAGAAGAGAATCAATAAGACCATTAGTCAATTAATATACAGGTGGCATAGTAGTCAATTAATATATATGTGGTATAGTAATATACAGTAGAATAGTAGAAATTCATGACATTCTTGATCTTGAGTGGAGGCAGAGGCTGAAAATATTGTTTTAACTTAGGTCAATCTGTGGATGGATCGCTCCTGGTTTGTTTACATGGGCTTCTAGGGTCCTTGTGAGGCTCTCCTACCATCATGGCACAGGCCATGCTTCTCCAGCTATCTATAGATGCCCTGTCAGAAGGGATCCAGATCTCTGGGCTGGGGGATTGTGGCTCCCATCTGTGTGACATGGCTATGTCCTTTAGCCCTTCACTTGTCCACACTACCTAGCAGGAGCTGAGCTTATACTCTAAATGTGAATTCTGCCTGGTTATTGGGAAACATCAAAGAACTTCCATAAAGGATGGCTTTGGGGAATCCAGGATAAACTATTTCAAACTTAATGGGATCTGAGCATCTTTTAATTTTCTTCTAGTTCATGGGTCATCCTTAGAACAGGAAAGCTTCTCTAAACACAGGCCAAAAGTCACTCACTCATTCATTCAGCAAATACTTTTTAAGTTCCTGCATTGTTCTAGGTGCTGTGCTAGTTGCTGGCATGGGAAGAATAGTGGTAATTTATAAAGTATTTCACCATTTACAAAAACACTGTTGTGGGTAAGTAGTATCTTAGGACAAGTATTCTATTCAATTAACAGATTATAATTGAATATTTGGTACTTTATTCATTTACCAAACAATATAAGACATTGTCCCTATTTTGATAAGCTGAAGAAGCTAATAGCCTTATTGAAAATAGAAGATTAACATTCTAACTGTAATTCAATAGATCATGTAGTGTGGTGGAAAGATCATAACCTCAGGGGATAAACTGCTGTGATAGATTCCAGCTCCTCCACCTCCCAGTTGTGAGGCCTTGAACAAATTTCTGGAGTTTGGCCTTTCTAAGCCTCTACTTTATTTCTCTACAAAACAAGGAAAATATCTTCCTTGTAGGATTGTTGAATTTGGAGGAAAAGCATATCTCTTAGCACAGGCTCTGATACATTATCTACTATTGTGGTTGTACTAATAAGAGCTACAAGTTAATTTATTAGTATAGCCACAATAGTAGATAGTGAAAATGCATATTAAAATAAGCATAAAGTTTCAGAGGACTGAGCAGATAACACCAGTTGAGTGGTTGGAGGTGAGGTAGAATTTTTCACCTACAAGATTGGCAAATATAAAACCTTTTGATAATACCCATTTTTGTAAAGGTTGTAGGTAAACAGTGCTTACAAATAATCTTGGTGGAATGTAAAAAGTACAACTTATTTTAAAGACAATTTGGCCATGTCTGGCAAATAAAAATGTACATATCTTTTTCTTAACAATTCTAGAAATTTACTGAACTTGTTGGTGTATACAAAATCATGTACAGGGATGGTTTATAATGACATGCATAGGGGACTGGTTAGATAAACTATGGTACCCAATACAAGGAGATTTCAAGTGGCCATTAAAAAGGCTGAAATAGATCTATATGTACAGTTAAGAAATGCTCTGCAAAATATATTATTAAATGAAAATAGAAAGTTGCAGAACTATGTGTATGGTATGCTTCCATTGTTAAAACGTGTACAAATGGACATGTATATAAAAATCTCTAGAAGAATATATAAGATATTATTAACTCTAGTTTACTCTAAACAGAACTGGGTATTTAGAATGAGAAGAAAACTCTTTCCATTGTTCATTATTTTATATTATTTGAAGTAGTAGAAACTGTACTTCTTTTTTAAAGCAAATAAATATTATTGAAACAAGGGAATTTATACAATGTCTATTATGGGAGATCAGAGAAAAGAGTGATTAGAGTTTCAAACAGAGTCCATGAAGGGAAAATAAAGCCATACCAGGTAGCCAAATAAAGATAATTTATTTTGGTGGACTCATTACAAAGATATAGCCATGTTGGAAGGCCTGGGAAACCAAACAGGGTTAGTGAAGCAGCCCAGAGATCAGTGACAGCAAAAGCTATTACCAGAGCCCAGAAGCTAGAGTTGACCACGAAGGAGGGAAGTCACTCCTCAGAGATGCTACTCTTCAGAGATGTCTTCTGGATCTCACCTCTTAACGGATGAACCTATCTGGAAGCCAGTTAACAAGAGTGCCTGGGAATGGAGTTTCCAGGCACGAGCTTCCTGCATATGGAGCGGAACAGAAGAAAGATGGCAATGAATCGAGAGCAAAACGTAAATGACTGGTATGTTCTGTGACACTTGGTAGTCGTCTACAAAGGTGAAAATGGAAGGGAGCTTTCAACAGTGGAGGATGTAGGCCAGGTGCTGTGGCTCATGCCTGTAATCCCAGCACTTTGGGAGGCCGAGGCAGGTGGATCTTGAGGTTAGGAATTCAAGATCAGCCTGGCCAAGATGGTAAAACCCCATCTCTACTAAAAGTACAAAAATTAGCCAAGCATGGTGGCACACGCCTGTAACCTCAGCTACTTGGGAGACTGAGGCAGAGAACTGCTTGAAGCTAGGAGGCGGAGATTGTAGTGAGCCGAGATCGTGCCACCGCACTCCAGGCTGGGCAACAGAGTGAGGCTCCATCTTAAAAAGAAAAAAACAAAAACCAAAAAACAACAACAAAACCCAAATATATATAAAAGCGGAGGATGTTTAGAGTAAGTTAAAGGGAGACGAGGATGCCAGAAATGAAGAGAAGCATGAAGCTTTAAGGGTTGAGGAAGCAATCCCAGATGGAGTAGTTGGAGATGAGATTGGTTTAGGAAGGGGGATCTGCATCGAGTGTGGTTTTGAAAACCACGAATTTATGGAAAATCATAGTGAAGTAGTAGTGTTTTAGGCTAACTAGCCAGGCATCTGTGCAGAGGACAGGTTGAAAGGGGCTAAAATTGGAGTTGGGGATGTCTTTAGAAACGCACTTCCTAACAATTGAGCACTTCCGAACAATTGTACCCAATTAATATTGGATATAGAAAGCCTGAACAAAATCAATCTGATCTAATGTGTTTTATTTCTCTTTTAAAATTTGGAAGCAGAAGAAACTTCATGCTCACAGAGCATTATATTTCCCAAAAAGAAATCCATATTTTCTTTTATTTTCTAAAGTAATTTTCTTTGATAGGTCACAGGAATATGGGCTGTGCTACTAATTCATAGCAAAGAAAAAAAAAGTTGGGAGGCTACATTCTGGATAATCATGGTCAAAACATTCCCTTGAACTATTCCAATAATTTAGTGTGAGGTCAGTGTTTTTCTGAATTAGTCATAAAATATCTTCAACTTTTCACTTTATTTTGTAAGAAACAGTTCTGGCTTCCAGACCCAGGGTCCTACCCGGGTTTCTTTACTGAGGTCATCTTTGTTTTGTCTGCCTCACACACTGTCTTCTTTTGAGGATCCCACCTTCTTTCTTGGGTGATAACTGTTTGTGGTCTCAGTTCTCTGCTCCTATGGCCACATATGTGAGCCCACACCCACAGCAATTACAGTCCCTTCCTCAGATATTTTTGAGCTGGAGCTGGGGTGAAGATGTGGTTTCTCTGTGTGAAATGAGACTCAATTTCACCCATGTTGTTTACCATGAATCAGTGAGAATGAAACTCACGTGTTAAAAGAGGCAGAGGAAAAAACAAAAACGAAAGGCCTTGTCCCTGGTTCCAGTTGTCGGTAAGACCTGGCTGCATCTCTGCTCTTACCACAGTTACGTAAACCAATACTTTCCCCTTTTTGAGCAAGATGATTTGAATTGGGCTTCTGTCACTTGAAATCATAAGAACCTTGTCATATATAACCCTGTAAGTATATACAAACTTTTGGGGATAGTGGGTCCATAGCTTTCATCAAATTCTCATAGGGGGCCAGGGACCCAAGGCAAGTTAAGATTTTTTCTTCTAGACACTCTGGTGGGCTGTTAGCTTTTTTTGTGGTCCTTAAGCTCTTCATCCAGAGATCAGCCTACTGTAAACCTAAAATAAAATCCTAAGTCCCCACTGACTGAACGAACCCCTCTTTTTGCCAAGGAGACCCCAGAAGAACATTAAAAATCAACTTTCTGCCCATAATGGGACTGGAGGTCAGATGCGTCTTGTTATACCCCCTCTCTTTTGCAGACAGAACAACTGACCAGTATTAATTTGAACGCGGAGATCGTAAGACTGACAGAACAGACTCTCTATGGCAATGAGGTAGCAAATTACAAATGTGACCTAAGGCCACGGCAAGCAACGGTTAAGTCATGCACCCCTAAACTTAAAGAATAAACTATTTTCTAACTGACACAAGGTTTTCCTTTTTCTCTAAAAGCTAAATAAGTGCTGGCCCTGAGATAAGCCATATTGAAACAATTTGCAGCTCCATCAGATGCTGATTGACCCCCAGCCCCTGCTCCACCAGCCATAACTATAGCTTTCATTGGACAAGAGGCTGATTTCCATCACTTTCTCCAGATGAGAAGACCACTGACCATTGACTGGTTCTGGCCGGTTTACAGAGATTGCGCACTTGCGTGCCTTCATGTCCTGAAAAGACCTTTTGACATACAGGGCCTAATTGTAATACATTTAAATGTTAAGTCTCCGCTCTAAAGCAAACATGGGCCCTATGTTACATGCGTGCTTGTTCAATATGCATGTGTCAGGGCTATGAATATTCATGAATACTCATAGCTCCTCCCATAATCTGTTGACTATGTATGTTTAACCAACCTTTTCAGCACAAAGATCCCACCCCAATCCCTCCTCCTTGGAAGTGCCAGATTGGGGGCTCATTGCCAAAGGCTCGCTTCCCAGCCTGTGGGATGGCCACCTTGTAGGCTGTAACCCTTTATAAGAAATAAAGTCTATTTCTCTCCTTTTCTACCGGAATTTCATTCTTATTGCCCAGGCTGGAGTGCAATGGCGCGATCTCGGCTCACTGCAACCTCTGCCTCTCGAGTTCAAGCTATTCTCCTGCCTCAGCCTACTGAGTAGCGGGAATTACA
Source organism: Rhinopithecus bieti (assembly GCF_001698545.2). Lineage (NCBI taxonomy): Eukaryota > Metazoa > Chordata > Mammalia > Primates > Cercopithecidae > Rhinopithecus > Rhinopithecus bieti. Next base: position 474,280 of record NW_016803195.1, read on the forward strand.
GGCGCTCGTCACCACGCCTGGCTAACTTTTTGTATTTTTAGGAGAGACAGGGTTTCGCCATATTGGCCAGTCTGGTCTCCAACTTCTGACCTCAGGTGATCTACCTGCCTCGGCCTCCCAAAATGCTGGAATTACAGGCATGATACACCGAATTGTGGTGTGTGCATGTTTTCTTTTTCCTTCTTTCTCCTTCTTCTTCTTTTTTTTTTTAATTAACACTACTAACCTATGGTATGCACCAAATCCAGAGATCATCATCTCTGGTGGATCTTAGAGACTGGTCTGGAATGGGTCTTTTCCTGGAAAAATGAGCTTTGAGGAGTGTGAAGAGGTCCCTGTTGGCTGGCAATGAGGGTGGATGGATTGTATGAAAGGTTCTCATTACCACAAATAGTCTGTTCTGCCAGTATTATGATCTCTGTGTTAATATTAGTGCTGGTCAGTTGTTCTGTCTGCAAAAGAGAGGGGGTACAACAAGACACATCTGACCTCCAGTCCCATTATGACTGGAAAGTCAATTTTTAAGGTCTTCTGGGAACACTGGGAATCACTAGAGCATGGATTCTGGAACTAGGCTGTTTGGATTTGAATCCCAGCTCTTCCCCCAGCTTACTTTGTAATCTTAGATGAGTTACTTAACTTCTCTGTGCTTTAGTTCTCCCATCTGCAAAATAGGGACGTATGGAACCATCAGATATCCCAGATTGCCCTCTTGCCAGCTAAACAGCAGACAGAAAGACCAAGGCTCTTTCCCAATAGTCCAGTAAAAGACCCACAAATTAGTTTGATTGGCCAGTCGTGGGTCATGTGCCCATTTATGAGCCAATCAGATGGATGGGGCAGTCTGATTGGTTAGCTCTGAGTCATGTGATCATCTATGGCATTTGTAGCCCTCTCATTATAAGCTGCATAATTTGAAAATGTAGCAGGAACTGTTCTCCAAAGGAAATCAGGCATCTGTGAGCAGCATCAAGGAAAATGGACATTGGGCAGACACAAACAGTGGTTATTTACTAATGGCTCTGCTGTGGTGGACTGTGAGCCTCCTGAGGGTGGAGACCACATCTTCAGCTTTTCTGAGCACAGCCTTAGGCTTTGTGAGTCTGCAGTAAGCACTCAGTAAATGACTTTTGCTTCACCCTGGCTGGTCCCAAACCTAGCTCATATTGAAAACTTCTTGACTATAAATGCTATGATTCCAACTTACATTTTAGGCAGAAAAGTCTGGAGCAATACTTGTGGCCAGAAATATACAGACTTTAAACATCCCTTTTCTGACTTTGCTCAAAGTTGCAAATGGCATTTCAATAGCCTCAGACGGTGCAGCAGACCTCAAAAATGTCTTTGGAAACTCTCAGTTGGGGATAAGGGTCTTTAAAACATATGAGGGACCATCCAGGCCCAGTGGTGTTATTTTAAATGCACTCTCACATGGACACCATGGAGACCTCTGACCTGCCTCTGGAGTCTGGTGAGTGCTAAGTATCTCTGGGGATGTTTGTGGGGACCCTGCTGCAGCAGATTTATGGCCTTGGCTGGTCTTGGATGGAGGCCTCCCAGGATGCAATTGGTGTTTCTCCTCAGCTAATATGCTGGGGGATAAAATGTTTGCCGGCCTGTAAATCTGCTCAGCCCAAATGCTGAGACAGTTCTTTAAAGGGAAGGATAATCTGACCAATATAAAAACGCAGATGGAGCCTGCCTTGTTAAATGTCACAAAACAAGGGAATTAGGATAATAACAAGAAAGAGGAGAAAACCTCCCTTTGTATTCTTGCCAGCAGCTCAGAGGCCGTTCCAACGGGGAAGTGCTGCTGGGCAGGCTCAAGAAGGAGGATTAGGCGACCAGATGACTCCCATCCCACTGTGAGCAGTGAATTTGGGGTAACCACCCTTTAGAAGGTTTTGGTCTCTTTTGTAAAGTACAAGAATACCATTGGGGAAAAATAATCACATTTTAAAATCCTAGCAGTTCTTCTTTTGTCGGAATAAAGAGAGAGAGAGAGAGGAAGGGAAGGAAAAGGGAAAGGAGAGAGGGAGAAAGAGAGAGAGACAGAGAAAATATGTGTACTGTGCCTGGCACTATACAGATGACAACCTCATCATCTCCTGTTGCTAGTAAGAAAGGAAGATCTGGGAAGGCGGTACTTCCTGGAGAAGTCTTGTCACCATGAGGGAGTGGGAGCTAATAAGTGCATAAATGGCTTTGAAATACAGGGACAGCTGGTGGAGGAAGAGGAAGTGAAGGAAACTGTTAGGGCCAAGGAAAAACTTCCCCTTCATCCTCTAAAGTTTTGGTGAAAAATCACTGATAAGAGGCAGGTCAATAGGAGAAAAGGCACACAAATTTACTTGATCATACTTTTATGTGACACAGAGAAGCCTTCAGAATGATGACCCAAAGATACAGGGGAAACTGTCCATTTTTATGATTAGGTTCTACAAAGTTCTAAGAGCCATGTAAAAATACAATTGGACAAAGATGGTCTGATCTAACACTGATAGACTGAGTAGGGCGGCCCAGCAAGGCCTGTCTGTTTGGATTCTTCTTGGCCTCTCTGAGCAGCATTCCATCCTTCTGGGCATGGACCTACTTTGTTTTGACTGGAGGTCAAATCATTTCATTATGGCCAGTTTTTTTTTTTTTTTTTTTTTTTTTTTTTTTTTTTTTTTTTTTTTTTTTTTTTGAGACAGATTCTCGCTCTGTTGCCCAGGCTGGAATGTAGTGGCGCAATCTCGGCTCACTGCAACCTCTGCCTCCCAGGTTCAAGTGATTCTCCTACTTCAGCCTCCAAAGTAGTTGGGAGTACAGATGTGCACCACCACACCCAGCTAGCTTTTGTATTTTTAGTAGAGATGGGGTTTCTCCATGTTGGCCAGGCTGGTCTCTAACTCCTGACCTCAGATGATCTGCCCACCTCAGCCTCTCAAAGTGCTGGGATTACAGGCATGAGCCACCGTGCCAGCCAGCTTTTTTTTTCCCCCCACAGAAAAGGCCAAAGGAAAGTTAGAGTAATATTTTAACATTATTTTAATATTTTTTGGCTGGCTTTGGGGAAAGGGGGCTCTGGTTTCTATGACTTGCCTTGGGGAAGAGGAATTCTAGTTTCTATGGGTAGCCATGGAGGAGAATGAGACTGGGAGAAAGGAAGGCAGGAGAATGAGAAAAACTTTTGCTTCTGAGGCCTTCATTTTGGGATATTGTTTTTTGAGTCCCAGCAGCATGATAATGAATGCCTTCTGTTACATCCTCCCAGCACCATTGATGTTTCTGCTGGAAACTTCTTCAGCTCCTCCCTTTACCTAGATTGTTCCCATGGGATCTGTCATTATCTTCCATGCCCCTCTCCTAGCCATAGTTGATTGGTCAGAGGTGGGCACCTGACTTAAGCTGGGCCAGTGATAGCATCCCTACCATCCTGGTCATGGCTAATTGGTCCAGGCATGCACGTCTGATCTACTTGATTCAGTAAGCCCCTTCCCTAGGAATTTATGTTGGAACCAAAGAGCTTGTCAACCCAGTGTCTCTCTGGTGGATGAAGTTAATATGAAACTGCTGGCAGCCATATTCTCTGCCTTGTAGAGAAAGTCTGTCTGCAGAAGGAGGGAGGTGGAGCTGATGTGTGGAAAGAAGCAGGGGCACAGGATGGGGCAGGAGTTTGACGGCATTTAAGGCCTGTGCTCCATTAGTTCCTGAGGCGTGTCACTGCCTTTCTTGTGGCTGACCACTGAACCCCTCCTTGGATTCTCTTAAACCTTTATTGCTTTTGCAGTTTCCAGTGCTTCTGTTACTTATGACTCAAAGAGCCCTAACAGCACAGGCACTTAACATGATGATCCTAAGACAGAAAGTAGAGGGTGGTTGCCAGGGGTTGTAGAAGGGGGAATGGGGAATTGCTGTTTAATGGGGACAGAATTTCAGTTTTGCAAGAAGAGCTCTGGAGATTGGTTGCACATCAGTGTGAATGCACCTAACACCACAGAACTGGACACTTACAAATGGTTAAGATGGTACATTTTATGTTGTGTGTATTTTACCCCAATACTTTAAAAATGCTCCTGAGAAGAACAAAACAAAAACACCTCTCTCCCAAATCTCTGAATCAAGGGTCAGCTTTGCTGAGAGTTCACCGCCAATAATTTTCTTGACATCAGCTCTGTGTCTGAGCCTGACATCAGCTTTTTGTCTAACCCCAGTCTGACTCTCCCCTGCCCTTGTAGATTCCGTTGTTAGTTGTCCCTGCCTTGTGTGACCTCATTTTAATAACGTAGAGTCTCTTAGGCCAAGCTGTAACAAGTAACCCAGAAAATAAATTGGCTCCATCAGAATCAGACTCATTCAGTTCCCTCCAAAGTCATGTATAAATAATGTGGGGTCCTCAGCTCTGCTGCCAGCCAGCTCAGATAACTAGCAGGTGCCTGAGCAGATGCACATGTGTGGGAGGGAGGTCTTCGGTCTGGATATGAGTCCCACTTAGAGCAAGAGAAAGGCTTTGATCACAGCTCAATTTTAACATCCTTTTGTGTAGCTGAAATTGAGGGGAGTGGCTTCTAATGGACACAGTCTGGTCCTGATCCATACAATGCATTCTCTCCCAGCAGCAGACTCCTCAGCAAGTTGGCTGCATGAAGACGATGAGGGCGATAGGACAGCACATCTTCCTGCTTTGGGGAGCTTTTCACCATGAGCCGAGCCAGAGGCAAAGCAATGAACAAAGACAGGATTTCAATAAGGAAAACTCAAGAGCTGAATTATGTTGAAAAGACCTCGCAAAACCAAATGCCTAGCTTTGTCCTCCAGACCTCAAAATATTTTGAATTTGTGTGTGTAATATTCTTATCCACAAACTGACAAATCCTTTGCTTTTCCAAATATGCTATTAAAAATATACCAATCTTCAAAATTCATTCAAAGGGCATTGACTTGTAGAGGTGAAAATCCCCCAAAAGAAGTGAATAGAAAGAGATTTTTATAACATATTGTGGGGAAGGGAGTTTGAGTTTTAAAAGACATGGAAGAAGCAATGGGGAGGAGGGCATGAGACCAGCCTGCGGAAACATATTTCTTTTTCTAAGCTAAATGTAGAAGGCGTTTTAAAGTGCAAAGTGTAAATTTTTAAAAGTCCTTTGGCTTTAAATATATGCATGTGGGTATCTGTGAGAATGCCCTCACAAGCCAGCTCCTCTGCCTGTGCCTCACATTCGCATTCTGGGCAGCAGCAAAATGACTTGATTATACCCAATACGAGAAGCTACTAATAAAAACAGAATTGAAATAAATCACCAGCATGAGAACGCTGGCTGCTGGACTTTGAGGGAAGGCAAGATTCATGAAACTGTGCAGCATGAAAAAAAAAAAAAAATTACACGCCGGGCGCGGTTGCTCACGCCTGTAATCTTAGTACTTTGGGAGGTCGAGGCAGGTGGATTGCCTGAGCTCAGGAGTTTGAGATCAGCCTGGGCAACACGGTGCAACCCCATCTCTACTAAAATACAAAATATTAGCTGGGTGTGGCAGCATGAGCCTGTAATCCCAGCTACTCAGGAGGCTGAGACAGAACAATTGCTTGAACCCGGGAGGCGGAGGTTGCAGTGAGCTGAGATCACGCCACTGCACTCTAGCCTGGGTGATAGAGCAGAATTCTGTCTCAAAAAAAAAAAAAAAAAAAATTACAATAGTTCCTTTCTGAACATCCTGATTGGGAGGCTGTGGTAAAACCGCCATCTCTCTCTGCTGGAGTCAACTATCTGCTGGGTGTCAACTGTGCTTGCCACTTGGTGCTGCTTGGGTCTAGATGAGCCCCTACTCTACTCTTGCTTTTTGTATCTTTTTCTTCTATTTCAGAAGACACACACAGGCACTGGAGTTTATCTGTAACTAACTCCAAGAAAATGTGATTCACCTTTGCAAGATGGCCAATAGCTCTGAAAGAAGTTGTTTAAGGCTCAGAAAAATGGACAGAAATATATATTCTATATTTACAAACTCTTTAGAAATGGACTTGGACAAAGTTATGGAATAGACAAGGTCAAATCCCGTTGGCATCACCCTGCCATGATCACTTTGGTGTACTTTCCTGTAGCTCACTCTGGCACCCTGTGAGCTATGGACTTCTTAAACCTCTTTTTCATTCTGCAGATCCCTCTCCTTTCTAGGGAATAAGAGGAGATAATGGTTTAGTCACCAGATAACAAACCTCACTTGGTTGCCTTTCTAAGGAAGAAATCTCTAATTTAGTTAGAACACACATTTTTTGAAAGTTCTTGCAGTCCAGTTGGCCATATTGGTAAGTATTTAAAACACAGAGGAATCCTGTGAGAGAGGGAGTTGGAGGCAGTTGGGTGTCATGGCACCGTTTCTGTCTGTGGGCTGCTGCTGGTTTCAATCTTGGTATTTGACTAACTTCTTTTTCTCCAGAATATACCAGTGTACTTTTTTGCTCATGGGTTTGCTGAAAACAAAAGTTACCACTTGATATTTAAATAAGGCAATCATTATTACTATGTTAGTCTGTTACTGCATTGCTATAAAGAAATACCTAAAACTGGGTAATGTATAGAAAAATGGTTTGATTGACTTACAGTTCTATAGGCTGTACAAGAAGCATGATGCTGGCATCTGCTCGGCTTCTGAGGAGGCCTCAGGAAGCTTACAGTCATGATGGAAGGCAAAGGGGGAGCAAGTACATGTTACATGGCAGGAGCAGGAGCAAGAAGAGAAGGAGGAGGTGCCACACACTTTTAAACAACCAGATCTCAGGAGAGCTCACACGCTATCATGAGAACAACATCAAAGTCAAGGTGCTAAACCATTCATGAGAAATCCACCCCCATGATCCAATCACTTCCCGTTAGGCCTCACCTCCAAACATTGGAGATTACAAATTGACATGAGATTTGGTGGGGACACAGTTCCAAACCAAGTCAACTAACTTTAACCAAAATGACAGTACTGCAACAAAAATAGTGTGCCCACCAACCAAGATGGTGCCCAGCTTGTGGGGGTCTCACTGCCGTCTTCCCACTTTACATTTCCTAATGTTACCCGTGTGGCTCATGTTTGTGTGGAGCCAGCCTACTGGAACACAGCTGGGGAAAAGGCATTCTGGCCCTGTCATTTTGATTCCAAAGAGACATACAGATCTGTATCACAAGCCCTGACAATTCTAACCTTTTTAGGGAGTTTGGTTTTATATGACAAACTGTAAAGCTGTCATCCAGAATGAGCCCTGATCATTCATTCATTGGTCAGGTTAAGCATGTGCAGTGGTGGTTCTTTCAATCACTAGTCCCAAGAAGGAGTCAGCTCTTGTTTGGTTTTCAGGTAGCTAGGAAGATCCAGGATTACACCAAGGACACATACTCACCCACATATGCACACACATAAGCATGGACACACAAACACACTTGAATGGGATCGATGCAAAGGGATCGACGCAATTGGCAGCTGCTATTGCTACAGTATTTGGTATAACAAAAAGATTTGGAGAGAGCAGATTGTTAAATTTAACAAACAAACAAAAACCAACCAAAGAAGTTATTCAGGAATTACATATCTGTATATAAGATACTTTCCCAGTATTTCTCTGAATCAAAATCCAGGTCTACTTCCTTTGTTTAAACAGGCAGAATGGATGTGCTAACTTAGGCCCTGAGCGAGGGTCACATGCCGGGCTTGTGTGTGTGCATTATACATAGTCCTAAGCCTTCTGAACAGACTTCATGGGCTACTAGAAGCACATAAAGTGCATTTTAGGTCAATGCCATCAAGTGTGTTTGTGTGTGTTTATGTGTGGTTATATGTTGGGAAGACTATAAAAACTGATGAAGACCAGGCACAGTGGCTCACGCCTATAATCCCAGCAGTTTGGGAGGCAGAGGTGGGAAGATTGCTTGAGCCCAGAAGTTCGAAACAAGCTTTGACAACAAAGTGAGACCCCATCTCTACAAAAAACTAAAATTAACTGGTCATAGTGGCACATGCCTGTGGTCTCAGCTACACATGAAGCTGAGGCCGAAGGACCACTTGACCCCAAGAGGTCAAGGCTGTAATGAGTCATATTTGTGCCACTGCACTCCAGCTTGGGCAACAGAGCAAGATCCTGTCAAAATAATAATAATAATAATAGTAATAATAGTAACAACCAGCAACAACAACAAAAAACCTGATGCAAAGCAGATTGACGGCAGCATGGAGATGTCCTCTTCCCCGGCAATGCTGAGTCACCGATCGTTCTCCAAAAGGCGCCATGCATGTCTGCACTACCTGGAATGTCCTCTCCTGTTCATCATTCAAGGCTCAGCTCAGGCATCCCTTTCAAGCTGTCCCTGACTGTATCAGGCAGTTAACCATGTCCTTCTCGGCGTTCACTGTACCTTGTATCCTTCTCTGATAGAATGTCAACCTTTGTAACCAGTATTTATTTATTGTTTTCTCTCTTTTGCTGGGTCAGTGAGAGCAGAGAGTATGCCAGACAAGAGTCTCCTGTGGCCATAAGCCTGCACTGTGTGGGGCATGAAGGCACTCAGCTGTGGGGAAAACATTAATGCAGGATGGCTCCTGCCCCCCAGGCACCCATCTATGGAATGCCGTTTGTGTGCATTGAGCATTTGACTGTAATATAACCACGATGTTTCTGGCCTTCTTAGGAGAATTTCTGAGGGCTTCACAGCAAAATCTCAAAACAAGGGAGAGAATCCAGTTTCATTTGAAGGATACACTGATGTTTCAGAAGGTTTTTTTTGAAAATGAAAGATCCCAGTCCAGGTATGATTGATTTTCTTGATGCTATTTGCTTATGAGACAGAAAATTTTAATTTTGCAGCTCATCTTGGTTCTTGCTATACCTCAATTTACTCGTCTGGCTAATGTTTATTGGGCATCTGAACTTCAACTCCTAAATTATTTCATGCACCTGAACATGACACCAAAATCTTTAATCAGACGTGTTGCAATGTGGGATTTAGAAATTTTGGAAATAAGGTCACTATATTAACCATATGTGGTAACCCTTGCTCCCAGCTTAATTTTTCCTCCAAGAAGCCCTGGGACTCCACTCATGGAGTGACCAGCAAGCTGCAAGCTCTGTCCTCTCCATGCAGTGAGAAAGGAAAAATGTGGTGGGCTCTGACAAAGAAAAAGGAAGCAGGCAACAGTTACTGAGTGTTTATTACATACTTGATACAAGGATGACGAGAAGAAAGCAGAATATTGTCCTCCAGCAACCTGACTCTACCCTGACTAGAGGGAGATAGGTACAAACAATAGAAGACAGCTCATTCCCTCTCAAGCATCTCCAAAACTCCCTCTATAGGATCGGGGCTGGGGGAGCCCCTGAAAATGTAGATTAAAAGGTTCAGTCCCTGTCCTCAAAGGGCTCAAGTTCTAAGGGCCATATACACATAACTCACCACCAAAGAGTGCAATAGGTTGTGGCCATGGCGTTTAGGGGTTGCCCAGTAAAACAAATCCTGAGCCCACTGGAGGACAGGGCAGCCTTTCAGAAGGGATGATGGGAGGAACTGGGGCAATTAACTGCTTTTGACACATAACAGTCTAATTGAGGTCTGACATCAAAATAAATAGAATTAATAGCAAGTTGGAAAGAGGGAGGAGTGTGAAGCTTTACCACCCCCATTCATTTCTATGATACATCTCAAACCAAAATGGCTCTGAATGGAAACATAGCAACATAAAGGATTTTCTTTGTTGTCTTCTTTCCTATTCACTTATTCATTCAACAAAGTGTTTTGAAGTCCTAATTTCCAGGCAGGATTCTAAATACTGAGGAAATAGAGGTGCACAAGATGGCATCACTGCTTTCAAGGAGATTAATTAAAATTTTATTTTATTTTATTTGTTGAGACAAGGTATTGTTCTGTCACCCAAACTGGAGTGCAGTAGCATAATCATAGCTCACTGCAGCCTTGAACTCCTGGGCTCAAGCCATCCTCCCACCTTAGCCTCCTGAATAGCTGTGATTATGGGCATGTGCCATCACACTCAGCTAATTATTTGTATATTTATTTTTTTATTTTTTTTTACCAGGGGCAGGCTATCATTATGTTGCCCAGGCTGGTTTCAAACTCAAGTGATCCTCCTGCCTTGGCCTCCCAAAGTGTTAGGATTACAGGGGTGAGCCACTGCACCTGGCCTCAAGGAGCTTTCATTACGGTACGGAAGCAAATAAATAAGATTATACCAGATTCCTAAAATGTATACCTGGTGAAGGCATAAAGTGATTGGGAGGAGCTTCTTAACACATTCTGATCAGGGGACTCCCCTGGAAAAGGTGATATCTGGGTAGAGACCTAAAAGATAAAGACTGAGCCATATGATGAGTTGGTGGGTAGAGGAGAAGAGAATCTTCTAGGCTGATGGAGTTGAGAAGTCTCCATTGAACAAATGTTCCTCCAGGCCTCAATCCACTTATGGCCCGTTTGTTAAAAGGATTTGACCATTGGTCTGGACAGGCCGGGTTATGATACAATAATAGCAACTCCAAATCTCAGTGGTTTATTAATGAGGGGGGTTTGCATTGCATTCATGGCTCATGGAAGAGCAGAGGTGAGGTGCGTGTGGGGGTGGGCTCTGCTTCAGGTGTTCTCACCCCAGAACCCAGGCGGATGGAGCAGCTGGATCTTGTGGCAGAGGGAAAAAAAGGAAGAGAAAACATGATCAGCCACACACACCAGCTCTTACAACTTCCATCTAGAAGAGATCATACACATTCCCTTGGCTGACGAGTGCTACCTGTGCACTCCTAACTGAAAGGGGAGAGTGGAGTACAATCCTGCATCGTACCAGTAGAATGGAAAATTTTAGTGAGCAGCACTAATGACTAGCTCACATGGGAAAGGTAAAGAATTTGATTCTCACTTAGCTGGTACATGAAATCAAGAATTTCAGATTTCGAAGTTTGGTCACAGCCTGAGCTCTCTACACAAATGAAGAAAGTTGGCTCCTGTTGATAATGTATGTGTCTTGGTCTGTTGGGGCTTTGTATTAGTTTGTTTTCACATTGCTATAAAGAACTACCTGCAACTGAGTAACTTATAAGCAAAAGAGATTTAATGGACTCACAGTTCTGCATGGCTGGGAGGTCTCAGGAAACTTACAATCATGGCAGAAGTCAAAGGGGAAGCAAGGCAAGTCTTGCATGGAGGTAGGAGAGATGGAGAGAGAAGGGGGGCTGCGTTGCACACTTATCCAACAACCAGATCTCATGAGAACTCTATCAGGAGAGCAGCAAGGGGGAAATCCTCCTCCATAACTTAATCACCTCCCACCAGGCCACTTCCCCAACACGTGGGGATTATAATTCAACACGAGGTTTGGGTGGGGATACAGAGCCAAACCATATCAGGCTTCTATAACAAAATAGCATAGACAGTGGCTGGAAGGACAGGAATTTATTTCTTACAGTTCTGGAGGCTGGGAAGTCCAAGATCAAGGTTCTGGCACATCCCATGCTTGGCAAGGGCCTGCTTCCTGGCTTGTAGATGACAGCCTTCTTGCTGTGTGCTTGTGAAGTGAGAGCTCTTGTGTCTTCCTCTTCTTACAAGATAAACTAATCTCATTATGAGGGCACCACCCTCACGGACTTACCAATACCTAATAACCTCCCAAAGGCCCTACCTCCAAACACCATTACCCTGGGGTTTCTGCTCCAACTTATGAATTTAGGGGTGAGGCACAAACATTCAGTCTCTAATAGTCCTTCCTATCATGTGGCCTTTCAGAGCCAGTTTTATTTCTGAACACTCTCTAATCACCCTGCAGTAAAAGAACTATAGACAGTAAGATCTCCAAAGATTCTGCCAACCAAATAAATGTGCCTTAATTTCCATTACTTTAGGACCGTAGGAGCCACAGCAGGAGACAGGTCCCGGGAGCCAAAGTAACCACAAAATTGTCTGGAAGTTCAAAGAAACAAAGGATCAATGAGGGATGAAGTAAATTCACACTGAGGGATGGCTTGTCCTGAGCCTGGAGGAAGCATTGGGAGGATGAGCGGAGAGAGACAAACTTGGTATTCCAGATCACGCAGCTGCTGTGCTCCCTCAGCAATAAAACCACAAAAGAGAGATGCTTAATCTCCCCGAATCTCAGTTCCCCAAAGCACATGCCTGAAAATGCTCAGAGACCTATCAAGAAAATCTTCCAGGCTCCTGTGTACCCAGACTGGGGACACAAAAAACCCTCAGAAGGCAATCGAGAAATCAGGACTTTGATTTTTAATGACAGTGGGAAAACGCCAAGAGAAGGAAAAGCAGAAAAGGAAAGATGAAAGATTTTAAGCATCTCTAATGAAAGAGCCTGAGTGAGGTGCATGTGAAAAGAGGTGGATGAGAGACACAGAAAGTGAAGGTAATGAGGCAGTGCCATTGCAGGTGGGGAAGAGAGCAGGCATCAAAAGAGGAGAGTGTCCTGTGAAATGCAAAGGTGGGGAAGTACGTGCCAGAGACCAGCTAGGCATGGCTCCCACTGGCTGGCTCCTCCCTCCTTCGAGAGAGGAGAGATTGGCTCATCTCTGTGTCTTGTATGGCTCAGGCCTCCGAGTGGGCAGAAGGGATAGGTGCAGGATTTGGCTAATGACTGTCTGGTCTTCACCATTTCTCTGTATATTCTGGAGAGCAAGAGTTAAGGGGAGCTGCTTTATTTTGCCTACACAGGATCCATTTCTTCCTCCTCTGCTCACAGCACCCTGATTTCCATCTGGGAGCCCCTCTTACCAATGCTTTGCTTCCTCCCACCATTACTCCAAAGATGGGCACATGACCCAGGTTTTGTCCATGAGATACAGGATCAACTAAATGGTTGGTTTGGGAGTTGACATGGGACCCAAACGGGACCAATCATGCCAACATTATCAACTCCAAGATTTGGCTAGAATGACGGGAAACAGGTCCTCTTTTTCTCCTGGGGCTAAGCTAAATAGGATGTCATTCTGAAGCTCCTACTGCTTGGGGAGAGTGTGAGAATGCAACAGGAGGAACCTGGGCTGGGCTTAGCTTGGGGGGTTGAGGGCCTGGATTAGCTGTGCTGGAGGCTGGACATATCCTTGGGCATCTCCGAATTATGGGTCCCCACATTCCTGTTGTTCCTGAAGAACGCCTGAGCTGCATTTCTGTCACTGAAAGCATCTTAATGGTTTCCACCTCTTCCGGTGGCAAGCTCACTCTCTACCCAGCTTTCTTTGAGAATACTAGTTTGATTTCTTCCGGTGGCCACAGCCCAAATCCAGGGTCCTGATGTGTGGTTGAATTCTAGCTCTTCTATTTCCTAAATGTAAGGCTTTGAGTAAGTTACTCAAACTCTCTGTGTCTGATTCCTTGTCTATAAAATGGGGACAACATTATCTCATCAGGTTGTGGGGAAAACTAAGTGAGTCCATTGATGTCAATTGCTTAGAAATGTGTCTAGCACATAGTAAGCACTCAATAACCGTTAGCTAGCTGGTGCCATGTCTTATCCTGTATGCTGACCCAGGAGGAGATGCAAAACAGTTGCCACTGCCAAACGGTCTCTCCCACTGAGCCTGCACTTAGAATGCTGGGCTGATACAAACTTGGCTTTCCTCCCACACCTCCTGCTACTTTTAAAGCATGCAAAGTGCAAAGTGAGTGAGTGTTGACATGTGGGCCAGGATCCCGGGGTGCAACCAGCCATGGCCCCAGGGAAGTAGGGGGATCCACCTTGCCTTTCTGGCAGCAGGAAAGGCGTGGGCTCTGAATGGGCACCACAGCCTGCAGGGCAGAGGCTGTCAGTCAGTGGGAAGAGTTTTCCGAGGCTGGGCATTGAGAAGCTTCAAAGAGGGCAGAACATCAAGCCCTTTATTCTCTGAAACTTCTCTGAGATGCCTGGAGCCATATTTGAAAGTTATTTGTGGGTCTATTGCTTGCATAGTAATTGACTTATGCACCCCTGAGAATTCAGTCTCACTATGGTTTTCCACCTCTTTATCTTAACTTTTGAAGTCTTAAATTGTCCTTATTTAAAAAAAAAAATATCAAAAGCTAGCAGAAGGCAAGAAATAACTAAGATCAGAGCCGAACTGAAGGAGATAGAGACACAAAAAACCCTCCAAAAAATCAATGAATCCAGGAGTTGGTTTTTTGAAAAGATCAACAAAATTGACAGACCGCTAGCAAGGCTAATAAAGAAGAAAAGAGAGAGGAATCA